>NW_024080744.1:0-175166 GCF_003009895.1 Hyaena hyaena | reverse complement strand
CCCTTCCTTCCTTCCTTCCCTCCTTCCTTCCCTCCTTCCTTCCCTCCTTCCTTCCCTCCTTCCTTCCCTCCTTCCTTCCCTCCTTCCTTCCTTCCTTCCTTCCTTCCTTCCTTCCTTCCTTCCTTCCTTCCTTCCGTCTCTCTTTTCTTTCTTTATCATTTTAGTTGAATTGGTTTTCAACAGCTATAAGATTTTTAAAAATCAAATGAATTCTCATTGTTTGATCACTTATGAGTCATTCTTATATCCATTATCACTGTGGTCAACTCCACAGCCTCCCATGAAGCTCTCTCTGTTTGCTCAGCTCCAGCTCTTGATACCCTAGGACTTACTTCAGGAGAGTCAGCATCGTGGTGCCTTGGAAGTTAGGAGATGGCTCTATGCTAGTTCTGCTAGGACTGAGAACCTGGCAAGTCACAGTTCTTGACCTCAGTTTCCACATCTGTAAACTCATTGAAATGAGGGTATGAGAAGGCAAGAGCAGGGAGTCTAGACGCTATTTTCTATCTTTCCTGTCCTACAGTTCAGAACTTTCTTTTGTGAACCTCCTGCAGATGATTAAGCATGGCTGCAGGATCCAGCTTAAAACACTTTGATATCAACATCCAACATCTCCTTCTGTGGAAACATGTCACTCCCTAGACTAACTCCGTCTTCTGCCGACTTGAAATCTGTGCTATTGAATCTGCTTATTTTTTTACTCATATTCTCTCAGTAAAAGGCATGGCCGTCATGACACTTAATCCTTGAAATGACTGTTAGAAATAATTGATCGAAGAGTAAAATCATATCTTGGTGCTGGAATGCGTATGCCACAGAATTATTTTCATTTCAGGATAACTTATATATAACCTTGAATTTTAAGTTCAGTAGAACAGGCAATGTATTTGTTTAGAGGGCAGGACCATTAAAGTCAACTATTTTTTTTTTCTTGTTTAAATTGGATAAAATTGTAATATATCCTTTACGTCACAGTAGCACCCTAGTGGTTATCATATTGCATTAGTTACATGAGTTTTCAGGGAACATTATACAGTATATACTGCCTCCAGTAAATACACCAGTCATGCTTATGGTTACATAGTCAGCGCCAGGAAATTTAGGATGACATTCCCTGCAGGTTAGTAATTCTACCCATTATTTATATTGGTTTGATTTGAAACTAGATGAGGCTAAGTATTTTTGAAGAATTTTCTGACAGAATTCTAGAAAAACTAGGGAATGAATATTTTAACTGGGTTACTTATCTTTGGATTTTTTTTTGAGATCACCTAAATTTTGTCACAAAGTCAAATCATTGAGAAAGTCAGAAGAGGGCTTATTCTGAACATAAGAAACAAAAATATCTCATCTATAAATGGAAACCACTGGTAAATAAAAATCTGTCATGTGCATATGCTTATGGCCTACTCCAGGAAAGCAGAAATATCCCAACTCTTTAAAAAATGGAGAAAAAGGTCAGTAATGAGACTGTGACAGAGTTGCTAAAGCAGATGTGGAAATTGTAGAACATCATCTTGGCAGATGAAGTAGGCCGAACCAGCTGGATGTCTTCTGAAAGTGGGAATTTATCATGTTTAAGCCACAATACAGAAGTCAGTACTTGAAAATGGTTGTCATAACAGCACAAGATTTTGATGCAAACACTAGATGATTGTAATGAACTTGACCAATAAAGTCTGTGCTGCCATGATGAATTAAGACCAGATTATTCTGAACTTCTAAAATAGCATCTTGCTCCCAAGGAGATCAAAGTATTTCACTTCTTCTACTTTATACCTCAGCAGCAAGCAGAAAAATAAAGAGGATGATCATTGAGACTTCCTCTGAGCTACACCATTGTGTTTAGGTCAATAATGTAGCCTTACCTTTGTCCCTTGTTTGAAAAGGGGACTATACTTAGTGTCTGGGAGAGGCAATACAAGCACAGAGAAAAGTTTGTTTTTGCCAGTTTAGAGATATATCTGACCAGGAATGATTGTACCATAGTATTATAATTTATAGAAGTATTACTAAGTTCACAAGATTTGTTTGTTCGTTAAGTGAGACACTGTGTTATTGTGTCCTTGGCACTTTCTTTTCCAAAGTATGCTCTTTGCTTCTCTGTCAATTATGAAAACCATTGTAAGTAATGTGAGGAGATAGTAGCTGTGTGATTATAGGCAAGTTATCTAAATCTGAAAGAACTGGATTATCAGGGAAGTCAACTAGGTTTCAACTCTCAAGTATCCTTTCTGTTGGTAGATCTCTGATTCTCTGGAATATTTCAGAAACTTGGTCTGGCCCCATGATCTGCTAGCAACAATGCTGGCCATACGTTGAGAGGAGAGAAATATACTCATGGGGTCCGGTTTTGCCATTGCTGGACTAGATGAACTCCATGACTACATTTAGATCTATCATTCTGCCCCCCTGTGCCATGATTAGTTTTTCTCTGTCCACTTCCAGCCCTAAAATATTCGAAGTCTTCTGGAATTTTTCCATTGTTTTCTCATTTTCCTTATGATACCCAATAGGTATCTCTTTCCTTTTTCATACTTCATGTGAGGTGTTACTGAAAGTAGTATCATCACATTTGTCGAGAACAGAACCTGAAAACAACATAACTTATTTAACATGAAAGCTCAGGAGAGTGTTATTCACTGTTTTCTTAATATAAAAATCAAAATAAAAGATACAAAAAAATATTTTGTTCCTGAGAGAACTGGTTGTTAAGGTGGTGAAATCACTAGAATGTAAGCTTCACGTAGGCAAGAACTTTTGTTATGAAGAGTGCCTGAAACCAAGTAGGTGCTCACACTAGCATCTGTTTAATGAATAAATTAATATTTGCTGAATCAGGTAGGAGAGACTCTTAGAATATCCTTTACCTTGAAAATCCCAGACAGTGGGGCTAGAGCAAAAACTAAAAAGTCAGTTCCTAGGATTAGGGATCAAGTCCATGGAGGACGCTTTCCTGAAAATGTATTTGTATTATGCTAAATGACCTCCTAGATCTCAGCCTTTATCTTGCTTCCCAACAATATCTTCTGGCTCGTTACAGATGTTCACTCCAAGATTTTCACCGCCCCACCCCCAAAACAATATGGTTAGTGCTATTATAACAGAAGTGTACCATAAAGGCTGTGGGAACTCAGAAGAGAGCATTTCAATTTATATAGATAAAAAAAGTCATCACGTGATAGCTATGAGAAATAACTTATACAAATGGTTTTGACAGGAAATTATTAAATATTTTGTAGAAATTACAATATCATTATTCTTTGGATCATTATAATATGACTTATCACTTATGCCATTGGAATTAAATTTAATCTAATAAGAATGTAATGAGTGCCTACTATAAGCCTAATTGTATTAAATATAGTTGGGGACAAAGAAGTATATAATGTGATTAGGGTAAGTTGTTTGATTACTTTTTTGTTAAAGTTCCTTTTGTAAATGTGTTTATGTTGACTTCTTATGTTGGCATTAAGTTGTGTTAAGCTATTATAAGAATTATCCCTGGGGTGCCTGGGTGGCTCAGTTGGCTAAGCTTCAGACTTCAGCTCAGGTTGTGATCTCACAGTTCGTGGGTTTGAGCCCCATGTCCGGCTCTGTGCTGACAGCCAGCTCAGAGCCTGGAGACTGTGTCGGATTCTGTGTCTCCCTCTCTCTCTGACCCTCCCCTGCTCACGCTGTCTCTCTCTCTCTCTCTCTCTCTCTCTCTCAGAAATAGAAAAAACATTAAAAAAAAAGAATTATCCCAGCTTTTCTTTCTATCTGGGAAAAAGTGGCCTGCAAATATGTAAATTCAGAGAGTAATATGGTATATCTATCTATATATACAGATATATATGAATATACATATTTGATATATATCTGTATATATAGATATACCATATTATATATATATATATAGAGAGAGAGAGGCATTCCATTAGCAATAACATTTTCTTAATAAATATGTAACATATAAATACACGTCTTCCTACAATGAAAATAGGTAACACACATTTCATCCTGGTATGTGTTCCAAACAATTTTTAGAAAATGAAATCTAAAAACCCAAGAAGAAAAGAAACAACAGTTGCTTGGACATGCTGAGAATTCCTTTTGTGACACACTGAAGAGCTATTTCTTGCCCCTCTCATTGGTCAGCTTTAGTAAATTTCATTATTTTAAATTCAAATTATGTCAGTCATTGTCTAGACGCAGACAGATTCACAAAGGCACACACACACACATATATTTTAATTGTGGGCACTTTTGTGAAGTTGCAATTTCCAACTAAATTCAAACCTTTTGACATTGGATTAGCATATTGTGCTCATGTTCTTATTCACTTATGCTTGGCAGAATGCAACTTCCTATTTTGAGGAGGGAAAGATGCTAAGAACCTCTAGTAAAAAAAAATCTAAAAACCTCAAGTTTTAAGAAAGACAAGGCTTTTGAATGTCAAATAGTTCTAACAGAAAAATATTTGATGAGTTAAGTGTAAAAAAAATAAGAAACATATGGATTAGACTTCACTGAAAATGAACATGGGCTTAAAAATTAAGGGAGAAAGTACTTGGCAAAATATGGTTTTGGTTTTGCCAAATCCAAAGTTTGAGAATAGATTAAGACATTGAACAAACCCAAACCATACCTGGTGTTAGCCATCTGTTATCCTGCTGTCTACAAAAACCTTTTTATGAGGACTGGCCTTTCTAAAACTGTTAATGACACCTGAATTTGCCATGTGGTGTCTTCTGTCTTCTAGTGCCGCTGCAGACCAGCTACCTTGACAGTGTACATTTATAGACCTAAACTTTGTTAACAGATTTGTTGTGATGATATATCTACGGGTGGACTTCTAATAAGGAAGAAATTAGTTTGAGACATGACTGTATTACTAATTCAATGGATGTCATGTTTAAATATATAAATCATTTGTAAAAATATATAATTATAAATGTTATATGTGTTTTACATAAAATTTAAATATTTGGATGTTGCTATATTGAAATATTTTACAACATTATAGTACCTATATTTTTTTTTATTTTTTTTATATATATATTTTTAATATTTTTAGTTATTTCTAGGAGAGAGAGAGACAGCGTGAGCAGGGGAGGGTCAGAGAGAGAGGGAGTCACAGACTGAAACAGGCTCCAGGCTCTGAGCTGGCCGTCAGCACAGAGCCCGACGCGGGGCTCGAACCCACGAACCGCGAGATCATGACCCAAGCGAAAGTCGGACGCTTAACCGACTAAGCCACTCAGGCGCCCCAGTACCTATATTTTTTTAAAGTTTATTGATTTTGAAAGAAAACTCTCAGAGAGAGAGAGAGAGAGAGAGAGAACTCGAGTGGGAGAAGGGCAGAGAGAGAGAGAGAGAGAGAGAGAGAATCCCAAGCGGGTTCCATGCCGTCACCACAGAGCCCAACATGGGGCTCCAACTCATGAACAGGGAGATCATGACCTGAGCAGAGATAAAAAAAATCAGACACTTAATTTACTGGGCCACTCAGGAGCCCCTGTATTACAGATTTATTACTATTAATATGTACGGGGGACTATCCCAACAATCTCCACTTTGTGATCTACCAAAACACCTTTTCTGTTTTTTCTCTTCTGATGCCTAGCGTTTAGATCATTGATTACGGTTATCTGTGTGTATAACTTCTCTCCCTTTTCAAACTAAAATTCATTTTGTGAACTATCTCTGTCTGATGTATATTCTTATGTGTCAGAGATATCTAGGCCACTATATTTAAATAAATAACTTTAGATGGAAGTTGTTGCATTCATGAATAAATATTTTACAAAATATTTTAATAGATAGTCTTTAAAAATGAGCTATATTACCATTTTGTCCAGACTCACCTTTTCTAAGTTTCTTATATGTTCATAAATAGTAAAATTTGATATTTGATTAAAACTGCCCTACACCCACATCTGACCAGGAGTGGGTTTATAGGAATTTCCAACATCACAATCTCAGTAAAAGAAATGTGTGTCCATGACTCCACGACAGGTATACAAGAAATGATATACACAATTAGGGTTGTCTTCCCCACCCCCCGCATCTGTTTCTTCAAAGACAATGTAGCAATAAGTTCATATTCTGAAACACATACACCCTCCCACAATCAACAAGACTTTTAGTAAGTAAGCACCATTTCACTTTGCAAGTTGTAGTATGATATGCTTACATTTTAATTACACACATATTCAAAAGTTCCAGGTCTGTCTGTAGTGCTGTCCACATTTCATGCTGGAGACACTTGGCCAAGACTCAATTCATATGTCCTATAGGGTTACATATGATGTGGCTCCTCTCCCACTGGGTTACACAGGATATGAGCTGGATTCTGGCGGCTTCTGAAACAAGAATGAGAGAAGCTCTTGTGGAGTAAATTTAAAGAGAGAAAAAACCTCTCTCTGGCATTGAAGTCATTGGAAGTTTGGCATGTCTAACTGGGAGTAGACCTTGGCTCACAGAACTGAGAGATAGCTAAACAAAGATTTGTTCAATTTGATAAACTCCCTGGCTGAGCCTGACTTGCCAACTTTCTTTCTAAAGCAACTTTCCACAGCTGAATTATAAAACCTTGAAAATCAAGGGCTTGTAATGGAAATGCTGACAGATGCAACTAACGTGAAGTTGTACCAACCAAGCATTGCTATCATATTTTATAACTCTCTGGGAAGCTTATAGAAAGGAACGGTACATTTGCTTCATGGCATCCATTTCCTTCGCTAAAAACTACCAAATGGCTTCACAGTGGACTCCTTTACAATTAGCTGTCTTGATTTCATATATATATATATACATAATATATAATATATGTATGTATATATAATATATATACATATAAAATACATATATGTATGTATATATATTCTCCTATGAAGAGAAGTGTTGTAACTTCTTGTGAGCCTTGAAAGCAACTCTTGTCCCATCCTATATTCTGGTTTTAAATTTGATAAAGAAAACTCAGCCCCTGCCCTTGGTGCCTAAGTACTTCTTATTTACGTATTCTTGGAAAACCACTTAACCTTTTTAAAAATTTTATTTAAAAAATATATTCATAGAGATACACCTTCTTTGTAACTTTTAAGCAAGGAGAATAATGTGCTCTAGTACCAAAGTGTCCATGGTGGGCCAGTAAATGAAAGAAAATTTCAATGTAAAGTGTTACTATCTGCTTAAGGTGGTGTATACTCTTTGCACAGATCTAAGAGTACTAAGTTCCATTTCTACATCCTTTTGAATTCTTATTGCTTTTTACTTAGTTTACCATATTTCATGCATGCTCAAATTAGATTTCACAGCAAATTTCTGGTTAAAGACCACAGGAATAATTAGAAAATCAATACTTATGGAAATAATAAGCCACTGTGTTATTTATCCCTCTATAATAGCTGAGAGTTGACATTTGGATTTCTGAGAATATTAAGAAGGTTTAAATATAGTTTAAGTTCTAGAAAAATTCGATGGATATAACTTACTCTAATATTCATGAGTGAGAAATGATTTCTCTGGAAGCAAAAGAAGTGCTTGTTGGTCGAATATTTGCCTTTTGTATAAAGGCCTACACTTGGTCTGTGGGTTCCTTAGCAGAAAGGAGAAGTTACAGTTAACAAATTAATGAAAACCAAGTGATGCTTTTGAAGAATTCTTAAGTGAACCTTAACCAATGCCTTGGGCTACATGTTCAATGTGCACAAAAAAATTAAGGTGAACTGGCCACTGCTACTAAGAGTCAATTGACAGAATGCATGGGTCATTAATTTTGTGTCCTTTGTTTTGTCAGTGTGTTTTCGTGAGGCCTGGTAAAGAAAGTAAAACCACTGAAGCTGAAAATTGTCTGCTCTGTAGCTCATTTCCCCTCCCAGCATGCACTGACCCAAGGGAGTGGGCTTCAGGTCACCCGCCCCCATTTCCCTTCGAAACACTCCTGGCTCCTGAGAGTTTGATAACAGATCCATTGGGTTGGTGGAGTGGTTAATTCTTTGCAAGTTTGTGCTTAATCATATGCAGAATGTAAGTACTAATAAAAATAAGATGTCTGCTCACACCATTTTATTGTATTTTAAAAATAAACTCTGAAACAGGCTCTGTAGCCTTCGTTCCATTCAATTATAGAAGGGCAGAGAATGGAACTTAAATTGGTTGGTTCACCTTAATTCCCTGTTGTTTCATTACCAATAGTTCCTGAGGGCCACCTTCTGGCTTTTTGTGCCATGAATGAGTGATATAAAATGCCTATAATACTGGGGTGGCATCCTAGGGTCCTAGCTGGCTTTAAACTATGTTCTACATCACTGTGTCCAAAATGTTATTGCTTATCAACAATTCCATAAATCCATATCAATGCAATCCAGACTCTTTCCCATTTTATTACCACACAACCTTATTTAAAAACAGATTTTTTGGGATCAAAGGTTTTAGAAGCTGGTTGCCATATCAGGCCAGGTTTTCAAATCTCGGCAACATTTTTATAGCCCTTAAAGTCGCAAGGATGCACATCGGCCTGAATCAGAGGAGGCACACCTCTGCCTTGGGCAGGGTGCCACAGAAGTTCTGCAGAACTTAAGCAAAGAGCATTTGGAGGTTTTGTTGATTGAATTGTTCACGGTAGTCCAGAGATCACAGAACCGTGGGATGTACATCTTTTTCTTTGGATACTTACATCTATATGCTTTGTGTATCAGCAGTACCAGTTGGGGACACTGCCTGTCAGGTGTAGAGATGATTTTGATCCAATCAGAAGTGGTTCTGTTATGGTAGTTTCTGTTTTATCTTTTATAAGTGCTTATTATTCATTCAGTTGATTTGGTAGCCATTTAGGAGTTGGGTCATTTATTCACTCATTCACTCACTCATTCATTCAGCCATTATGCCAGGTACATGGTAGGGGTTACATAGACAACGATAGGTTAGATCGTCCCTAGCCTAAGAAATCTTAGTTTTGTGCACTTTCAGACATATAAACATACACTGGAGAATATGTTGGGAGGTAGAGCATTTGGGAGACAGAAGGAGCCCGTGTCCCTCCATATGGATGAACCAACGGATGGGGTGGTAAGCATATTTGTATTAGTTCGTTAGGGTTACCATCACTAAATACCACAGGCTGGGTGCCATACACAACAGAAATTTATTTTCTCACAGCTCTGAATGCTCAAAGTAAAAGATCAAGGTGCCAGCAGGTTTGGTTTCTTCGAGGCCTCTGCCCTCGGCTTATGGATGACCACCTTCTCCCTGTACACTCACATGGTCTTACCTCTGTGCATGTTCCCCCCTGGTATTTCTCTGGGTGTCCAAATTTTCTTTTCCTCTGAGGACGCCAGTCAGATTGGACTAAGGCCCATCCTAATGGCGTTGTTTTGACTTAGTCACTTTAAAAATCCCTCTCTCCAAACACAGTCTCGTTCTGAGCTTCTGGGGATTAGAGACTCAATATGTAAATTTTGAAAGCACACAGTTCAGCCCTTAGTAGCAGTGAAAGGAGAGAAGACTGGAGAGATGTCAAATAGACATGAAGCAAAAGGCCATTTATTACCAGAACTATGCCCAGAAATGCACCCTGGAATATGTTGCACCATGTGTACAAACTTAATTCCAAGATGAAGAATGTATGCAACGCAAACTGAAAGGTAGATTTAGCAGATTTCTACTTGATTAGATAATCGCATGTCTACTAGATGCAAATCACTGAGCTAGGCTTTGCTGCAGGAGGACACATGAAGTAGCTAAAGCAAATCACTTAGAAGTCTCCAGTCTTCCGGAATTCCACATCTTCGTCAGAGGTTCCTAATTCTGGCTACCTGTTATAATTGCCCCTGTAGATTCAGATTCATTCGTTTGGGGCAACATTCACAGATAATTCTACTATGATTCTCATGATGTTAATAAGGTTTAAAATGTGTTAAAAATTCTGACTACATCATAATAAAACATAATGGCTACACATTGTTCTTATGCATATCAGGCACTATATTAAGCTCTTATATGTATTATTTCATTTAACCTTTACAACGATTCTGTGAAATATCATTCTAATAATCCCTATTTTGGAGAAGAAGGAATCAAGCAGCTATGAAGAGCAACTGGCAGAATTCACCTAGCTGATACCGTGTTGACCCAAGTTCCAATTTAGTTGAATTTCACCACTTTTTTCAAAGTATTTTAGATAAAAGTATGTTTTATGTAGTTATAGTCTTAGCATCCAAAGATTCAGTATGGATGTATATCGTTAGGCTTCATTTATTGTTTTATATGTCTCAGTGGCAAAAGTACCATAGAATATCCATCTCACTTGAGTCCACATTTTAGGGGTTGTAGGCTAAGCACACAGTAAGTATTTAATAAGTGTTTATTGTCTAAATTGTTACAATTTTTAAGAATTGTTTTAAGGGATAAATTTGAAATACGTTGCATTAAAATATTTGTTAACTCCTGATTACAAGAACTAGGTAGAGAGCTTTTCTTCTACACAGGAATCTTCTTAAATGATAGGCTCTCACTGGAGAAATGGGTGTGTATTTCCTAATATTCTTCATAGGGCTTGCAGCTAGCACACTAATCAACAAAGACTTGACCCTGCATCTTTTAAATGATGAGATAGCTCAATGCAAAGGACAACAGAAATAAGAAGAAAACACACTGAAGAAGAGGTAAACATAGGAAAAGTGTATATACCCTGTTTTAGTTAATAGGTAGGATTATTTACTCAACTTTTACAGGGATATGATAGGATTTAACATATGTCAAAGAGCTATAGGTTTGTGTGCTGCTTCTTAGTAAAGTGATCCTGTGACAGCTGTGACCTGGGACATACCTGTCAATGGAACCTCTTCTCTTCCAATCCGGCCTCATCTGCAGGATGGATGTGCAAACACAATCATTCAGCCTGAGACTGCCAGCCTCTTCATCACCCGATTTTGTATTTATGTAGCTTATGATGTATTTTTCTAAAGGATAAAATAACTCATTCAATAGCCTTAATGATTTATCAAAGCAAAAACTGTTTTGGTTTTCTGATAATGCTTTCAGATAAATTGTTCTTTTTTGTCATGGTTAATTAGGCTCAAAACTTACCTTTATGATATGACTTACCTTTGCAAAATAACATAGTTTAATAGTATGGTTGCTTATTATCTATAATCAGGCTCAGGGTCAATATCTAAGAATTCCCATTCATTCCAAGGAGAAATGCTCACTTTTATTTCAGAAAAAACAAACAAACAAACAAACAAACAAACAATAAGTCTTGGCAGCCAAGTGGGGACATACCAGATGGAGAAGTCTGTGCCACATGGGTTCTATGTTTTTCCCTCTCTTCTTATTGATGTCTTAAGTTAAACATGTTTCATCTGCCCACTCTCAATAATGAACAGCGACTTTTTTATTGTAAAGGTAACAAATTCCATACAGGATAAATTAATTCAAGCATATAATGAAATGTATAAGACTCAATGCTTTGTACTGTGTAGATTTTGAGGATTACGTGGGGAAGTGTGGAAATCCAATACAATTTCTAGAGCAAAGCATATTTCTATTTGGAGAAGGCATTTAAAAAACTCTCGTCCAAAAACCTCAATTTTGTTCTCCTCTAGGGATTAAAAATCTGAGTGATGGGTTGTAGGAATTGTTTGAATCTGATTTATATTTTAAATTATTAATCCTAAGAGAATGATCAGTTAAAACTAATTAATTTCTTATCACCCACAGTAAATTATTTTCCTACCACTCTAGTAAAAAATTGAAGATTATTAAACCACCTTTCTTATGTATTGATTACTGTCTAAATCCACCTTGTCAAATGCAATATGTAGATAATGTTTTAAAATTTCTTTATTCACAGCTTTGGTCTTTTTGAGGTGAACTCCTCTCTCTGGTTTGAATCTTTTCTTCTGTCTTGTGGCAAGCATGGTGGTTTTTCTACATTTGAATCCTAGAGTCGCTATTTTGTTGCTTTTTGCATATTTCATTATTGATGCAGTTATTGATAATAATACCTACGCTTTATAAAAAGAGCAACAGCTACTATTTAAGTTTTGCATATTTTAATTAATTTTGGCGGGACCAAATCTTTATTCTGTCTCTTGTTAAATGGCTGTCCCAAACACTTCCAATGGAAAACCAATAAAGGAGTCATAAGATTTTTTTATTGTTTAAGCAGGATTAAAATTTAAGCAGCTGTTTGGCCTGGTTACTACATATATTTTTAAAGCCTTGTTTTTGGGCGGGCGTGCGTGTGTGATCAACTATACCTGGCAATATGTTTTGAAATGCTAACTTCTTAAATAGCTCAAGACCTTTGCTCTTAATTTTTGTTGTGACAATCTTTTCTTTCTGGGTTTCTTTTTTCTTTCTTTTTCGGTCCTCCTTAAGTCTGGAATTAGACTTTCTTCTTCTTCTTCTTCTTCTTTTTTTTTTTTTTTTGCTTACAGATAATTGAAACCGACTAAACTTGTTAAAGTCAAAACCAACAACGCCATGCTTTATTACACGCTCCCGTGTTTGGTCACAGACTTTAGTAGATCCTGCAAATGGCACAATTTATGCAGTGGCATGTCAGAAACTTAATGCTGTGATTTTCCTCTTCCTAATGGAGAATTAGGAATCCAAAGGGCCCGAGCTGTTCACATGGACCGAATCCCCCACGGCTTGGGTGCAGAGGTCTCGCAAAAATTTAGTAAGTGAGAAGGAGAACAAAGATTCTTAGTTGGAGGGGAAAAAAATTGGATCGCCTGTGGCTGAGAAGCTGAGGGGGACAGGTAGGCACAGTGGGGTGCAGGATAATGAGGCACATGGCAAATGTGATGCACAGATGTTAAGCCAACTGTAGCTCCGGCTCCCAAAGTTGTGCATGCCACAGCACCATGCCTTGGGGCTATGTCTACACCAGAACATTTGGAGCAGTAAACGACGGCAACATTAGGTTCAAATTAATCTATTACTCCAGAGCTGTGAAATGTTGGTTGCTTGTTTCAGAATTACATTGCCTGTGGGTGAAATGTTTTAGGTAGATTTTAATGCAAGCTCATGGCTTGCTGAGGAGATTAAGAGGAGAAAGGGAAATTAGAACAGTTAGGAGAGTTGTGGAGGGGCACATTTCTGGTTAAAGTATATGAAAAAGTATTACATATTTCACGGGCAGGTCTGGTCTCCTGTTGGCCACCTGCTGGGACTGAAATATCCCACATCATAATGAAGGCAGGTTTGCCGAAGCCTTGTAAATACTTGAGCCCTGCAATTGAAGAAGGCAGACAAAGGCGGCTTTGGGGTCTCCTGGAGACTTTTGAGGGTTAGACCTGTCAGGCGGGTTCTCCAAATGAATTTGGGAATTTATTATTCTGCACTTGTTAAGTGGAACATGTAAAATTTTGCATTTCGGTTTTTACCCTTATGAGTTTCAAGTAAACTTCGCAGTAACAGGTAGCCTTGTGACTTTTCAGAGTACGTAACAAAGTCATCCTGTCCCCCTCCCTCTACCCTTGTTCTTTCACTGATATTGGCAGGTCCGTTTTCTCAAACCTGTGTGGGACTCAGACCCTCTCACTTTTCCCAAGTGGAAAAACTAAACTTTGAATTAACTTGAATTTTTTTTTTTAATCAATTAAATAGAGTTTATTCCATCAGAGGGGGAAAAACTGTTTGGAAGTATCTATAAAGAATTTTTTTTTTTTACAATATTGTAGTTTTTCTTATAAAAACACTTAATTGAAATGCCTAAGAGCTGCCCAGCACAAAAGTCAATAAAAACCCTAGAATAGAGTTTATAGGGGTTGTCTATGTACATAATTAAATCCTTCAGGCACTTTAAAACTCTGCAAAATAAATGGTTATGCAAGAATAGCCTGCTGAGAGAAGAAATGCTTGTATCAGCTTTAACCAGCTGCCTTGTGTTCCATGTTCCTGGGTTGGAATGAGAAAGCTATTAGAACACTGGACGACTGCAAGCCACATACAAATCATCTTTGTTACTGACACTTGGGGGAGTACTTTATAGTGGCTGTCAAGGCCAATACAAAACATGGTTTGTGCCTGAAAAAGTCAAGTGCCATTATTTAAGAAGATGTTAGTTAATCCAAATAACTGAGTAGCATCCCGGATCTTCATTGAGTTTAGCTGCTATAGAACCAGATTTATTATCCAGCCTGACTTAAGTAAATTAACATGCAGGTTCACATTCTAGATTTGATGGAATAACAAAGGTTAATTACTTGCAATGATCTATGCTGTAATAGGAGTAAAAGGGGAGAACTGTATTTAGATTTAATTTCAGCGTTCTTTAGGGAATACTATTGAGGGGATGGGATTATTGGGGGGGGGCAAAGGAAGGAGTGCTAAGGGGGGAAAAAAAAAAGCAGTCTAATGAATGTAACCAATAGAAAAATTGTAGGTTTGTTTCTCTCCCTGGCCCTCAAAGTTATGATAAATGATAGCACAAGGAAAAGATAACCTGCCATGAGAGTAGGATCACCAAGGCCAAATACTAAAACTCCCAGCTGACTAGCCCATACACTGCAGCCTCTGTTCGTGTTTATTTTTTCTGCTCACTCTTGGTTTCGTCAATCAGTATGATAGACGATAAGTCCTGAGTAGAGCAGCCCGCGTCCTGCTCTCTCACGGTGGGTAGCATGTTGTGGTTGGCGCCGAGCAGTCGGAGGGTCGCCCGCATCAGGAGCACCAAGGGGATGAGGTTCGGAGCAGACTTCCAGCAAGCCGGCTCCTCGGAGAATAGCAGGCAGGGGCGTTATCAGCCGAGAGCGGAGTTGCCAAGAAACTGACCACACATTAGTAGCTTTGTTTGGGTAGAGTCTATGGGGGCTGTAGCTCACCGACTTGAGACACTTTCTGTTAAATCATCCCTGGCTTTCCGTGTTAAAAGAAGCTTGTTCAAAAAAGAAGCCATGGCTGATTGCCCCAGGCAGTCCTATGACAAGGCTCCTGAGTTAGAGATCTGTGGGGTTACTGTGAGGAGGGCCAGTGAACATCAGTTAAAAAAGAAACAAAAAGAAGAAGACTCCCTTCTTGGGTCTGCCATTTATTTCTAAATAAACTGTCTCCTAACGTGCAAGACGACATTCAAAAGGCCGTTAAAAGAAACCCATGTACACAATGGGGAACTTTAGTTAGTTGGTGACATATGAAACACTGCTCAGTTAGCCAACAGCTCATCAGATAAATGGAATTTCCTGAATGCTATTCACAGATCACTAATGTTGTTTATCTACTCTCTCAGAGCTAACACGTTTTTACACTTTGTTCTACCAGAAGATTTTTACTTTATTTCACTCATTGGAAACTTTTATAAAAAATTTTAGGATCACTATCTTTTTTAAGTCATTTTGTAGAAGCTCAGAGATGGGGGGAAAAAAATTCAAGAATGTCCTGACTTGATTCGCCAAAGCAGCCAAAGTGAAATTCTTTTGATATCTTGTGATGCAACATTGGTCAAACATTTCCTGTTCAACATTCCCCCCCCACCCACCCCCAGGTATTAGTGTGCTTCTTTTCACAAGAACAAATGCGCTGGAAATTGGGGGCTCTCTATTTTTTGTAAGAAATTTCAAATAGTGATCAGCACACCTTCCCCAAAAGTAACCCTTTCTGATAGGAACAGGAAGACAAACTTGACAGTTCTATGTATAGATAATTTTTCTCTGTTTTAGAAATCACATTGGTGTACGGAATGTTTCCCCTTGCCTAAAGGTATGTTCCATAAACAAAATGAATACTTTCTGATTATGACCCTTTATACCTGGTGTTATTACTTATAACTGCTGATGTATGTTAAGGTGAAACTTAACACTGGAATATTAGTTTTATTTCAGTTAATTATGTTACTAAGAGCTCATGAACCCAAAGATTTAGGGTTGGTCTGTTTCTAGTTATCTTGCCAAGTTTTTTACTTGATGGAGGGGGTCTGTTTCATTCTACTTGGCCTCTCCACCTTTGTAACCCCTGGTTTCCTCTCTTCCTGAATCACAAGGCTACGTTCTCCCCTTCTGTGAGAAGATTGAACGCTTATTCAACTCCAAAATGACTATGGTCCCAAAATATCAACAGCGATTTTTAATAGATCTTTGCCTATCAAAATATTGTTGCTGAAAAATAGGGTAAAGGCAGTTGTGGCTGCTGATAGGAAGGAATCTGACTATTAATAAAAAGCAGACAAGGGTCTTGAAACAGTACTTCCACTGTTACAATTTAGACACTTTATATTACTTTATTTAGTGCAACACCTGCAGCTACTCACATTGCTGGTGGCTGAAATAATCCAGGTCCACACTGAGAGAGTATTACAATTTCATTGTGCTATTTGTACTTACTGTTTAAGCCTTTCTCACAGGAGAAAGCATTAGCTAAGTGTACAGTAGATAATAAAAAGGGGGATTTGGGCTCATCTGTTCCCCTTAAATCTGTCTAATAAAATCTCCCTTTGTAATTAGTATTTGACTCCTTTTCTCCCACTGGCTGGCACCTGGAGGAGGCTAGTGGCACAAAGGACTGGCATTTACCACAGTTTTTTTTAAATGTCCCCACGTTTCACAGTTTTATGGATTATGACCTCTTCTGAGCCTTGGAAACAGTATACACTTCCTAACATCCCCTTCTGCAGATGCTGTAATAGATTTCGGATGGAAGATGTTTGCCGTCTCAACAGAAGAAAGAGGGTCCCTGATTTTAAGGCAATAATAACAAGCCATTCTTCATCTTTAATTGACAACTTAATTTAGATTTCAGTTTGGTCCTTTTTAGTGATGCGCTAGTGTAATTTTGACAAAAAAAATGCTGACAATCACGAATCCAAAGGCATCGTCTATAAAATGTTCGAGTTAAGCACAGTTCTACTTTTTGGCATAAAGATGTGGGGCGAAGGGTGGGGGCTGTGGGCTGAAACCAAGCCAGAGGTCATTTCTTCCTCATCTATGTTAGAACAGCTCAAGAGTTCAGGGGGATTCATACCCTTTGACTTTAATTGCTCTGGGCCCACTGAGGCAAAGCAATGGTGCTCTATTTGTTTTGGGGTCAAAGAGGCAATCACAAAGGCTTTCAGAATATTTTCAAACATTTGGGGGAGATAAACAGTTTTCAGACATTTTATAATCATAAAACTAGTTTCTAGATAGTTGTCTAATTTCCTAAACCATGCTTGCTGAAGTTTATTTGGTTATTGAAACATTAAGCTTAACCAGTCATGTTCTTTCTACTTTATGAAAATGTAGACAGGAAATTATCAGCAAATTGCTCGTTTAGAATTAAAGACAGGAAATGAACTTCAGCAGTTGAATTCTTGTAGTAAAAAGCTTCCACCTAAAGCATAAGTAAAGCCAGCAAACCTTGCTTTTATTTTTAAGTCTGGGCTTTGTTATATCAACACAATAGATTTAGATACTCTGTCTTTTTTCGCCTCAATATTTCCATATTGCTTTTTACAGTATCCACAAATGTTTCTGTTACTAATTTCCTTGTAATTTTTAAAAAGTAGCTTGTGTTTCTATACCTTACTTATTTGGAAATATACTATTTCTTGAATTACATTAATGGATTAATGCAGGGTATGACTCAGAAATAGGGACTTTGCTCATTTATTTATTAGGGCATCAACAAAGGTGAACATCTCCTTGGTTCATAGTTTTTAATCTGAAACTCCAGCACTTCTTACTGAAATCTTGATTATAATATATTTTAGTGTATATTCCTAAGTAGTTAATAACTTTCCCTTGGGGTGAACTTTTGAAGTTATTCTTTTTGATAGTTATTACCTAGATTTTATTCTTTATATATTATATTGTTAGTATGACCAATATATCAGTGGTATCTACAAAATAATTCTTGTACTTAATTTTCTTTTATATTTTTGTTTTGCCATTTTTATTTCTTTCTATATTTCAAATACTCTAATATTCTTTAAAGTTCCCCTTATTGGTGTTACATTATTTAAATAAACCACAGACATAATTCTCCTCCAGCAAAATGATTTGTACCATGTCTGACTATTTTGATTACCTTTAAGGAAAAATGAACTGCTTTGGATTAAACAAGAAAGAGCCTCAAACTGTAGCCAAACTTTGAACCATTTACTCAACTTAGCTCGAGGAAGTTAGGAAATTCTGGTTTTGTGATTAGTTTAAATTTCACTTTTACAGCAATTCATGTTTCTTAACACTTCATTTAGGATTTTAGAACCCATAAAAGGTGAGAATTACTCTGCATTCCAACATATATCTATTATTAATCTATTATTCTAGATTCTCATTACATATCTGTTTCTGTTGAAGATGTAATATATTCAAATGAGATGTAAGTAAGTATATGGCATTCTTGGTATTTATTTGGTGTTAAAATTTTATAGGATCAACCATATTAAATTTTAGTCCATGTCAGTTTATAATATTTTGTTAAATGACCAAATAGTGGATGTAAATCTACTTGATGTTGTTCTACCGCCATTTTGAAAGTGAAAACTCACATTTTTCTTTCTTAAAACTCAGATGAAAACTTCTTTAGCTACATTCCATAGAAGATCTTATTTAAGAGACAGTTGATTTTCTAATTAGATTTGTTGATGGGGTTCAACTTTATGTCTGATGCAAATTTTTATGACAAAGTCCAGGGGATATTCTAGCTAAACCTTTGGGAGATATTGCCTCCAAATGGTTTCACTTAGTGATTACTTTTCCAGTGGTATGGTTGTAGGTTTTTTGTTTGTTTGTTTGTTCTGTGGTTTCTGGCTGGGTTTGCCTTACCTTAATATGAAGTGCATCGTAGGTTTCATCTTGGAGATGCCTCAGGATAAGATTTTTGTGGTCAATTCAGGTAGCATATTATTAAATTTGATGTTTTCCAACGTTTTATAACTTTTTATAAAATCACTGTGAATTTAAACTAGTTTCCTAATATATGAATTCAGACACATAATGGAAGAAACATGACTATATTCTAACTAGGAAGAGATTTGACTTAAATCTTAAATTCATACTGAAGCAAGCATGTGAGGATAATTATCAACATGTATTAATTTGAGAGATTTTTTGAGGAAGCTTTGGTTTTGTAGGAGAAGAATATCTTATGGGAGGGAGTAATAAAAGTGAAATTAGACGCTAATATTGAAAGCCCCAGGATAAATTTCAAAAGTCATTGGAAGTTAAAAAAATGAATGAGGTATATTTATAGCTTAAAGATTAGCTAGTAAAATTTACTTTAGACTTGTGTTCTGCTGTGAAGTAATGTTTGGTGAGGACACTTGCATTTATGCTAGATATCCTTTTGTTCATTCAACAAATTTGTTCATTCAACAACTAGAAGGTGCTGATGTAGTAGTACTCGGTAGTACCAAGGAAGACACATTTCTTGCTCTCATGAAGCTTATATTCTAGTTGAGGGAGACAGCACATCAATAAAGATTAGTTTAGTTGGTAATTTGATGCTGTAAAGGCAATTACACTGTTACAGAGAGTGAGGGATTAAAACTAATCAGCTAACGTTTAAAATATACCCACTTTTAGACTGAATCAGTACTGTAGTGAGTTATACAATCCTTTTCTGGGTTAAATCTTTTGGTACTTACTTGGGCAATAGCTCAGACTCCCATGCTTGAGTAATAAAATGATAAAATTCAGTGCTACTTCCATTAAAGACGTTTCATTTTAACTGAAGTTATTTAGTTTTTGCTTGTTTGTTTAGGGATCAGAGTAGAGAAGTGTTCTCCTGGAAGGTAGTTCTGAGTCCTTTGCTTGAGTTGAACAATTATGAACCATTTTTTGATCATTTGATGTAGCATAATGATTGCTAAAAAGGTTGTTTCCTACTCTTCGCATACCATCCTGGAGGATATTACATTACTCACTGGAGTTCTGAAGTGTTTGGTTCTGTTTCATCTATTCAGACTTAATTTAGGAGGAGCTTCATCCAGATGTTTTGTTTATTTGTTCCCCAATTACATGTATGAGATTTCAGAATTTATGAGATCACAGGTCAAGTGAAAGGTCACAGTTGAGAGGTCAAGTGAGAAGTTAAAATTTGCAAAACGAAAGAAATGACAGGACAGTGCCAAATGAAAGGTCAAAAGTCAAGTGACAGACTCAGTATAGATGAAAGCAAATGGTGTTTGTTGAACGTCTGAGCACCCCGAAGTATCTCAATGTTCATGCACCCAAAGTCAAAGGTTTGTAACCTTGGAATTCACAATTAATAATCATGTGCCACTTGTTATTATACAAGTATATGCTATTTATTCACAGAGAAAAGCACCATTACATTAAGTAAAAAAGGTTTTTCATTTATTGAGTGTCATCAGTCAAGGTTCCTCTTTTCCTGTGATAGCTCTTCGAGACACACACAGAACACCCACATTTGGGAAATTCTGAATAGCTTTTCAGATTGTGAAAGATATGAAAGAGCTTACTTAAAATCAGTCTGAGAATGGATTTCTTCTTTTGTAGACTTCAGATCGATTCTTCCATGCGGTTTTATTTCTTCATTTATTTATTCTTTTCTCCATTCACTCATTTATTCAACAAATGTTAATTGAAAGTCAAGTCATCTTTGTTTACTTCTGTTGCAATATTGTAAGAGAAAATTTACTTGTGAGAAAAAGTCTCTGCTGCAAATATGGCTGGGGCAACATTTCCAAGGTTTATGTGCTCACTCCAAATTCCTTGATAGTACTTATTTAAAAAAAAAAAAAAAACACTAAATGGTTTGATATTAGAACCTATGAGTGAGAAATGGCAATATTTTTGTCAGTTGGGGGAACTAAGAAATAAGGATGTCAATGATCTCTCTTTTACATGACTATGACCTATATTCTTACTATTGTATTAATTCATTTATTCCTTTTCTAAAGAAAATATTTTCCTCTACCCTGGTAACAAATATGGCAGCTCACAGTTCTAATGTGGATATATTGTCATTTATCCACCGGATCTATCACTTTATTTTTAAGGAATAGTGACCGTTATACTTGGAGGTGTGTGTGTCTGTGTGTGTGTACACATGGGTGTGTATACATTTGTCATTAGCAATAAATAGTTCTTTGTAGTGTAGGGGATTTTATCAGTGATTTGTTTTGTAGGTCATACAAACTGACCATTCTTCAAAAGCTAAGTATTTAAAGGAGGTTTATTAGCATATTATAGGAATAAACAGCAACATTTTATGACAAAACTCAAAAAGTGAATTAATATGTCAGGGATCCCTGCTCTAAAAGAAAAAACTCGCCAAACAAATAATAATTTGCTTTACGTAGAACCCTATGCTGATAGAGCACATTAGAGTGGAAGTTTATTAACAGGTAAAAGTCTCACTGATGACAATAGAAGTCAGTGGAAAGTGAGTAAAAATGGAGTCTCTACCAAACTATAAAATCAAGCTTTAAATCATAGAATAAGCACTATCATTGTCTAAAAGAAGTGTTTATTTTTCCTAAGTTTTGCCTTTCATATCAGTCTCATAAACTTTTTTAATATATACTTTGAAAAGTTAAGGGCAAGCCCTGAAGGGTGAAATATTGCAAACCAATTAAAAACAACTGAAGTGAGATTCTAAAATACAGGAGTTTTCCAACTCATGAACAATATTTAGAGAGCTGGTTAATTTTAATTCCTCTGGGAACCCTAAGTCTGGGCATTAATAGGTTTAGAGTGATAAAAAAAAAAAAAAGGCCATATACTGCACACATATAGATGGTGTTGTCAAAAAAGAAGCAATTAGTGGCAAAGAAAGCGTAAGCATGTACACATATGGTGAGCAGGTTGAAATGTGAAATACAGCCAGGGATAAGAGCCAATGACTAAAAAGAAGTGGAAGCCAGGCTACTGTTTTACCTTACTTACACAATGGCAAATCAATGATTTGCACACAAAGAGATCAACTTAGTGATTGCAAATAATTAAAAGATTTTTAAGATGATTCTGAGATTTTTTTTTAACCAAGAATCTATGATAGTGTATGGTGTTCCTTCATTTCATTCTCTTTCCTTTTTCTGTTTTGCCCTTTCTTTCTTTTGCTTTTCCTTTTCCTCTTTTTTCCCCCTAAATCGCTTTGTATCCCTTACCCCCAGCCTTCCTTCTTTCTCTTCCCATCATTTCCTCGATGACATAATTGACTAAATCAATAATTTAATTAAGTTTGCTTAATTTAAAAGTCCTGAAGAATCCTGATAGAATCTAAAATGAGGATTTCTCCCAACCCAGAGAAAGTAGCAGAGATAGGGGCCAAATGACTTTTGACATCTTTCTCAATGGTTATCGCCTGGATGGCACCGAGTACCTCTTTGGGGGATGGTAAACGCACATCTCCCCAAGCCTGTGTCTCTTGTTAGGGCTGTGTGTCCACCTCGAAATCTGTCTCAACATCTTCTTTAAAGAAAATCAGACCTTAAACACATTTCTATAGGAAGATGACCTGATGTGACACATTTACATTTCAGTTTTCTGAAAGTTATACAGCTGTCAGTATACAGTCGAGCAGGCAGGTTGTAATTTTATCTACTGAGTTATAGATTTTGTGTCACTTTCAAGAGAAATAAGTGGATGTGAAAAGGAAATACATTTAAAAATCTGATAACCAGCAGCACATATTTTACTCCTCCAAGTCAGGAAATTGGGGGACATGCACAAGTTCATTTCCAGCATAAAAATCGTATTACCGTAACTAATGTAGATGCAGAAGGCACTTTACAATGGAAGGCACTATAGTATGGAATAAGTGGAAATAATATTTACTATTATTCTCCATCTTAACCTTGTTTATGTTGGCCATGCTTCTCTTGGGGGATGTCATCTTTCCCAAAACCCAATTGCTAATAGCTGGTTTCACTGGCAGAGAAATAAAAAAGACAATCGAGCGAGGCTTAGAGAACACTGCAATTAGTTCTGTGTGTATGGAACTGCTTATCTGCCCACAACTGGGTCTGAGGAAACTCTGCTTAGTATTTATTAGGAGTTAAATTTATATGAGAAAAAAACAGATGCTCAATTTTGCTACCTTTCCTTTTAAAGTTTAATGTGCTGTAAAATACAAGGATCTGTACAATTAAGAAGAAGGCGCTTTACCCTTAAACATGTGCCAAATGCGTTTCACCTCCCTTTTTTGCAGATGCTCTCCTGTTTCCACAAAGCACCCAATAATAAGTCCATCTCCAGATGAGATTCCCAATGCCATATGACCCAGGTTGCCGTAATTTAGGTGAAACGACCTAAAAAGTTATCAGACGCGATGGCTGGAATCCTTTTCTGTATTCTCTGGTGTTGGCCCAGGATTAAGCACTATGTTGGGGACCCAGGTACTATAAAGAGAATCCTTCAAAAGCAGCTCCAGGGTGCCCCACAGTAATTGAAATGTAGGAAAACCAGTATCAGACGTCAGTATCTTTCATTTGGATTTGAAAACAGGAAATGACTTGGCATTTCTAATCTTGACTGGGAGACAGGCCCTGACTCCACAATTACAGAGCATAATTACTCCAAGCTCAGTGTACGAAGAACCCCCAACTGCTTGTTGAGGACCTGCCAGGAAACTGACCTGGGTGAATGGTCTGGAAGAGAACATGAGGTGACAAGAGGCTGAGATGCCATTTTCAAGTAAATCTACATGAAAGGGCTGCTTAGAAAGGTAGAGGTTGTTAAAATCAGCTTGGCACAGGGACATACTAGAGTTTAAGCTGAGAAAAACTGGCAACATGCAGTGTTCAGGGCCTGAATCAAATATTCATTGAAGCTTTGAATAGTGTGGTTAAAAAAAATCTTTTCAAGAATTTTATTTTTAAAAATCCTTATTTCCAAACCACACCATGAACAGAGTTGAGAACAATATATATATATATATATTTGAAAAAAAATACGTTTTTCGAATCGTTACTGGATTTACATGTAAAATGGGGCCATAGTTCCTTATACTCCCTCTGCGACTCATTTTGTCCTGTAAACGTCTTACTCTCTGTTGATGTGTCTGATGTTACTTTCTACAAATTCACAGCTCGCTGTGATTCTTATGCCAGTTGCAATACATAAGCTCTTTGAAGCTTTCCTTTTTTTTTTTTTTTTCTTTTAAAGATCAACCTTTCAGCTATTAAGTTGGCTCCTAACAAAAGCTTTTGTTGTGGTTTGCTTATATCATGCTTGGAAGGACAGCAAATAATAGGTTACAGTAGTGGAACTGGAAAATTTCAAAAGACATGATTCCTATGTCCAAGTTGTTTTTCACTTGTGTTGTAGAATGGCCTCAAAATGGCAATGTTTGGTATGGTCTTTCAGAAAGCCCACCAGAGTTTGGAATAACTCGAAAAGGTAAATTCAAGAGAAAAATAAGAACTTCTCAGAACCTTGGAACTGACTTCCTTCTTGCTGGACAAGAGAAGGGGAAAAGCGTTGAAATCTTGTATGAGCTCTAGCCACACTGGCCAGTCATTTTAACTTAGACGCCTTAGGTTGGGGGCAATGTCATGTCCATGCACAAGGGCACCATCCACGGTGGGCTTGGGCGGCTGAGAACTTGTGCAAGACTGACTTTCAAGTGCCATCGTCCAGTGTCAAACATTTGAATGCTGAAAAGACACAGGATTAACAGCTTGGAAGGGAAAAGACCCCTACTGCTGAACTTTGGCACACTGTCCAAACTGACCAAGTACTTAGAATAAATACATACATTTGAAGATTATGTCATTAAACAACCAATAAAGACTATTGGGAACTTCCTCTAAGGAATAATATCCAAATTCCTACCCTGACCATGGGGCCATCATTGATTTTTCTTTTAACCTTCACTCACTTCATGTACTTCAGCCATGTTGGCTTCCTTTCTGCTACTCAAAGATTTCTCTTTCTGGGGTGCTTCCCCCAGCTTTTTTGTATGGAATGCTCATTCCCATCCTTCAGGCCTTGGCTCAAACATCACTTCCTCAGTAGAGACTTCTCTGACCACAGCTGTCTAAAGTTTCCTACTTCTGTTTCTTCTAATCTCATCATCCGGTTTGTTTTATTTCCTTCATGGCACTCACCATAGGCCTTAAGTATCTTGTTAGTTTATTTATGTATTTCCTTGTTATGGTGTGTTCCTTCCCTCCTGCCTGCCCAGAATATAAGCTCCCGAAAGGCAGAAACTTGAGCATCTTGTTTACTTCTTCATCTCTAGTACTTAACCAGGTCCCTGTGCAAGTAGGTGCTCAATAAATGTTTTGTGAATGAAGGAATGAAAAAAGTGAATAAATGAAGGAATGAAAAACATACATATACGTGTGCCTGCATTGTGTTTCTTTTGAGAAGCTTTCAACCTGATTCAATAGACACAACAGAAGAAAAAATAAGAGAAGACTACAACTGTGAGAAGTTTGAGATATCAAGATGATAGATGCAACAACATTCAGAATTATAAGAAATATCATTTTGGCCAAGAATATTTTGAGAATCTTGTAGACTACATACTTCTTATGATGGAATTAAGGATAAAGGGGAAAAGGATATTTAAAGAATGTTTATGAATGATGACTTTATAGAGGTGGAAGTTCCGAAAGCAAGTTAAAATAGGTTATATTATTTATTATATTATTTTAACACTAAGAGCAAAGTCACGCTCATGGCAGGAGAAGTCACTAAGGATCCTATTTGAGGGAAGATGTGAAGAAATAATTCTGTAAGCAGCTGAAACTATCCTTGTCCACTGTGAAAGTGAGCTGACGACTGGTCATTACAATGACCAAATAGGAAATAAAGTCGAGTCAGCCTAAGGTAAAAGTTAGACTATGAACTTTAAAAGGTAAAAGTCCCACTCTCTCTTTTCAGCAAAAACTTTGAGGCCAACCCAGTCTGTCATGATTGCTGTGAGTCCTTTCTGAGCAGGATTTAACCATTCCAGGAAAGAGCTAAATGTGAGAGCTGGGGTTCTAAGGAGAAACCTTAATCTAGAGCCTGGTACTTAATAGATGTTAACAAGAAATTAAGTAATAATGAATTGGCATCTTGGAAATCCATCCAAACTTCCTTTAGGAAGACTGGCCTATTTATAACATCCCCCATGAAAGCAACCTTTGACCTGGTTTCCCAAAGAAAAGCTAATGGTTCTCTGTGTAAAATGCAATCACTGCTTCGTTGTCATATCATCAAGGAGGCAAGATGCTTCCTACCCCATGTATCTTAAGAAAGGAAGAACTGGTATTCTTGATAAAGGGATCCCGCAAGACAGAATTTTTTTCTTCCTTTTTGGTACAAAAAGAGAATATTCAGAGAAAGGCCAAGATGGCAGATTTAAGTAACAAAGGTCTGGCCTAGAGGGAAATGAAGGGAGTATATGAGTTAGTGGCTTCTGAGCAAAGGTAGCTGCCTGCAGACACCGCAGAAATTTTCTGTAAAATGAGAGGTAAATGCAAAGAGAACATTTGTATAGCCTATAAAGAGGCCCCTGAAGTAATTCTTCCTTGACAGAAAATGCTGGGCAGTAGAGGAAGACAACTCAAAAATGTAATTAAGGTGAGCTCTTTAGCAGTTTTTAATCTTCTTCTATTTGGGCTTTTCTTTGTTTAGTTTTTGTTGTATTTAATCAGCTCCATGTTTCAAAAACGTTTTTGAGCCATGTAGGATTATGACATGAAAAAAATTCATAGCCGAAGGAACAGAGAATCCATATAAGTGATTAGAAAAGAGGTTTCATATTAGTATGATTTAAAGTACAACCATACCTGGCTGGAGAGGCTTCTGAGATACAGAAGATCTCACACTCAGGAGTGTTCCTTCCACGGCATAATCAGAGTAGCCAAACCACCGAGAGGCCCGGCTTTTAATAGTGACGTGCAAGAGAGGACCAGGAGCTACGGGACAGCGGGAGAGATGGAATCCACCTCCAGAGCCCAGGTCCTGGTCAGTTGAGTGGGCCCCTTCCACCTTTAAGGACCTTCCCATAACTCCCTGCGTGGTGACCTCCACTGACCTGAAATAGTATCCTCAGCTTCTCTGTGGATCCGGAATTAACTCCCCCACCCGGCACCCAGTCATTGGAGAGTCTGATCAGAAGACCAAGCAGGAGGTGCCATCACCAACAGAGAACATGACTTCTGAGACTTTGTTTACAAAGCTATTTTGGTAAGATGCCCTTGTAGCGTCTTTAGTGTCTGCTGACCACCTTTCCACATGCCTGTTTTGCGTGGTCCGCCGATCGGCCATCACACATGGATGGCACTTCCTAGTTTAGCATGTTATATCCCCAAGGGGCCTAAGAAAGCTCGTCAGCTCCTTCCAAGGGCCTGGTAAGGTTGGCAGTTTCTTTAACAAGTAGACCAGACTTTTATGGAGCCCCTCTGGAAGATTTTAGTACAAGTAAACGGACCATTGACCAGGAAGCCAGAACCAGTATTTCCAAGCCAGTGCAGTTAACACTCACATATATGTGAGTGTGAAAAGCTAGGGCTATATAATCAGCATGTATTTTATCAAGTGGTTTTGTGTTTTATTTAAAAGCGTTATTTAGCATCTTCACCATGTCCAATGCTATCACGCCCAGTGAGCCAAAATACGAGTGCACAGTGTAGCCTCAGGGGTGGCCCACTTTGGGATTTAAAAGGTGCATTTGAGTCAAGAGCATAAAAAAAAAAGAAAGAAAAAAAACCTTAAACTTTTAAAACTACAGACTATTGTATCCTTCTAACTCCAGAACAGCTCTGTCTAATGCTGTCCAACTTGGCAATAAAAACAAAATGAAGAAAGCCGAAACACTTTTAGACTCACACCAAGTATGCAGTATTTCAGTCTGACAGGATTATTCCTTGGCTCGAGTGACTTATGTTGGAAAGGGAAGTTTGCATGGAAATGCCTTTGAGGTTAATTGTAATGTCATTAGTGTGATGCTATAATCACATCTCTGAATTTCCTTCATAAATTTCTCTTCTATTTTTATCCTGTTTTTATTTTTAATATACTGCTTTCTTGAAAAAGTTTACTATAGTCTTACAACCCCCCCCCCCGTTTTTTTCAAGCCTCTTGAAAAACTGGTCTCTGCATAAATTATAGTTTATAAAAGCACAGTAATCTGCCCTCTGCTACTTTTCAGTTCCTTTTTATTCCTTGATCATAACATCCCCCTGCACAGTGGATGACTTTCAATGATCAAATTCAAGTGGCAGCAGGTACTGTACTGGGGTGAGGAGACGCAAGTCACGTGCTAGCATTTCCATTATGACTTCCTACTGTAGTATCACCCGAAGTATGGCTAAACCACCATAGATAATTCTTTTTAAGAAAATCATCTGTTTAGCCAAATCTGTGGTAGATTTGTGGCACAGACTACAGTAGAGGAGGAACTCCGTCGAAACCACAGAAGTTGCTCAGGAACGCTGCGAGATTGTTCTAATCAGATTTGCTGCAGGCTCCTCTGCTTGTTGTCCATTTTCTCTGTGGTGACGGAAGCACAAGGGCTTGTCGCTGCGTTCGCTAGTGTTCCCAGCATTGTCTGTTCCCTTGACCTTTGAATACATTTGTCTCAATTGTTCTTGAGTTCTGGGAGAAAGGATCTCAGATGAGGAAACAATTGTTCCCATTGGGGACACTGCGGCAAACCCACCCTTTGTTTTAGGCTCACTTTCACAGTGACACAGTCCCAAATTTGGCAATCCTTCCCTCTTGCCTGCTGCATGCTGGTTCCCACTTCTGGAAACATATCTTGAATGTGCCTCATCGTGAACTACTGGCATGTGTCTAATCTTGCTTCCTTTTCAAAACAAGCTATTTTATCGCATGTCTTGCACGGTGCTGCATCTATATTGATAACTCTTTTCACTGGTATCTCTCCCCTGCCCCCACAACACACTTCCCTGCTGAAAGGCTGCATCTAGCCTGCCGGTCAGAAATGGCAAAACTTTCACTTGGGTTGCTAGGAGAGTAGATCTTACAGGTTTCCAGCACTCAAGTGTCTCCTTTATCATCCTGGTTGGAGTCAGAGCCTGTTCATGACATCCTGTCCCCATAGCCAGAAAACCAATTGCACGAATAGTTATTAGTTCTTATGGTAAAGAAAAGCAAAAAAACTGTACAGAATTTCTCAGTTAGAAACATTTACCCAATAGGTAAATTTACCCACTTGGTAAATACATTCCTAGTTTAGGAGAAATTGGATATTGTACCAAAACGGAATTTTGCGCACAAAATCGCAACAGGATGGGACAGAATTGTTAAAAGAATTGTCAAGTTCGGAATCCACTTTGATGTGTCCTGTCTCCTTTCTCTCTGAGTATATCTTACAATAAAAGAATTAAAAAAAGAACTTGTAATCTTTTTCAAATCACTAGAGTTTTTAAAAACTTATGTCATTCTGTAAAAACTATCTAGTCCTTTTTCCCATCAGTAAATGATTGCTAATATTAGTCCTATGTATGGTCTTAACCGACTTCCTCCTTCCCCCAGCAATCCATCACCTTGGGCTGTTTTATAAGATAAAATAGTGAGTTTTACTAAATAGTTCAAATAATCTTTTTCAAAAAAAGAAGCTGCAGTGTCCAGGAAGTGACTTCTCTATGGTCACAGTGTCAAGAGATTAAAGACTGATAAGGTTAGATCCCTCTCCCATGTAGGGTAGACATTCCCTTTTATAGTTTCTGACCATCTTCTCTCAGAATCAAATGACTTCATCCATTCTCTTGCTCATTGCCATGAATACAATAAAACAAAGTGGAGTTTTTTGGGGTTTTTTTTGTTTTTTGTTTTTTTTTGGTAAATGGGGAAAATAGAACTGCTTTTAGGGCAGTTCTGAGTACAGCACAAGTCAGTTAAACTCCTGCAGTCAATAAGAACTTTGTGTAAGATCTCTAAATGTGAACCCTGGAGAACTATTCTGATTCCCCTTTACTGATCATCACTGATCATTGCATATAATTTTTTTTAAATAAAAAGAATACATCTGCACTGTAGGTAAATGGCTGAAGGGGAAAAATGTAGCACTATGTTACAGTGCTAGTTTTCTGACCTTGGGCAAGTTACCTAAATTCTCTATTACTTGATTCTCTCATGTATAAAATGGGGAGAATCACTGCACCTTCTTGGCAATTAGTAGATGCTTGGTATTAGCTGCAGGCACAGACTCAGGATGAAGAAATTACAAAGGTTTAGGCAATAAAATCTATGTAACTCATGACATTTAAATAGATAAAATATTTTACGTGTACTTTTCACAAATTGCTTTATTCATCTCTTTAATAGTTCTAGAAAAAGAATGACCCTGAAGGACTATGGGCCCGGTAGAGAACCACGCTATGCTTTTATCCCTTATTCCTTTTTATCCAAGTGAAATTAGCTGTAGTGATCCCCTTAATGGGTTCATGGTTACCCATAATATTCATTTCACCCTCCTTGCACTTGGATTAAAAAAGCAGAGGTGGTTGCTGGAAACACACCTTGAAGAGAACAAGGAGATAATGGGCCATCTAGGGCAGTGCATGATGGAATGTGTGCTCAGAAATGGTTAATTTCATGAATAGGTGAAAAGAGACAATGGAAGATTACATGTTGAAATCAGGTGCCTTTGGCAAATTTCCCCTTTTCTATCTCAAATATACTTTATGGAACCATTTCCATTGTATGCTACTAATTTCCTTTACCAATCTGTGGCCCTTCAAGCAATGGTTTTAGGATAAGCCACCTACTATGTCATCTGCATCTGTAAGACAAGCCAATGGAATAGGGTACCCTTGGGTACAGGTCTTTTTGTTTGTTTGTTTTTTACATTTGGGAAAAGATACAGCTAAGACCACAGCCCAGAGTTTTTTCTCTCCTAGGTGCTTCCGAAACACAAGCAGTCCTTCTCACACTTACTGACCCGGTTCACCTGCTCCATCCTTAGTGGTTTGGAGATGGTGAAGTCCAGGCATACTCTTCTGAGCAGCTGGGGCAGGAGAATCCTTCCTCAGTTAACATTAGCTATTAACATACAGATTATGGGATGTTGAAAATTAAATTCCTATATCTCTCCACTTCTATTTAGAACACAGAATATCCTCCATGGTTTATATATTCTTAATATTGTATAGTAATGTGGATTTCATACTAAAAGTCACGCTGACACTGAACAATACCATTTCTCTTAAAAACTCACTTTAGAGTCTTCCAAATCAAATTCATTAGACTTGTCAGTATCATCTCTGTCTTGATTTACCTGAATTACTGTGTTAAGCACACATTTAAGTATGTGAAAATTTGACCAATGTATTTAACAGACTTTGTGAACTTTTTTTTTTTTTTTTAATAAAACTTGGTTTTGGAAAATACACGCATACATTTTGCCAAGAACTTGCCCCTTAATGTTTAATCTTGTGGCTTTCAGGGGAAATCTAATTTGTATCCTTCGTTTATGCTCAACTCAACAGATTGTTGCACTGTTAGCCAAGTGCTGGATGGCCTTACAGCCCCTGGGACTTTTCAGGTTTCTTGATTTCTGTAGCCCCCATTGCCTTGCTTCTCAATCCCTGGTGGATCACAAATATCGTACATTTAAAACTCAGTCCAGCCATGTTAAAATTAAGTCACGCTGTAAACAATGAGTTATCTCAATATTTATAAGGGTTGGGGCATTATTTCTCTCCCTTCATGCTATCCTCAGTGGCCTGTTTTTACTCTGTGTTTACTGTGAGGTTTGTTGGGGTAGGTCGGAATATGATGGCTGAGGTATAGGGCTTTCCACTGAAAACTACCACTGGTTGACTCAGGATACTACTATGCTTTTTCTGTGTGGGGATGACAGTGACTTGTTAAATGCACTAGGGCAAGGTCTGGAGAGAGCTAGGATGTCACGGCTCCCCCTCCCCCCCAAAGCTGTCCAAGTAATAAACGAATTTACTTGGGGTTTCAGTGTTAGATGAACACCTGGCTTCTTGCCATTGCTTCGAATTTCCATCCACTCACCTCTTATTCACATAAGTCACTTCATTGCGGCTGGGCCTTTGTTCTCCCACAGACAATCGTTTGCCAATCTAAAACATAAACATAGGGGCGCCTGGGTGGCTTAGTCGGTTAAGCGTCCGACTTTCGCTTAGGTCATGATCTCGCGGTTCGTGGGTTCGGGCCCCGTGTCGGGCTCTGTGCTGACGGCCAGCTCGGAGCCTGGAGCCTGTTTCAGTCTGTGACTCCCTCTCTGTCTCTGACCCTCCCCTGCTCATGCTGTCTCTCTCTCTCTCTCTCCTAGAAATAAATAAAACATTTAAAAAAATAAAACATAAACATAGGTAGCAATATTGTCGGTGGTGAGGGGCGGAGGGCAAGGAAGACTTGGAAACGTGCCTTGGGGGAGCTGACATTCTTTATGGTCTCTTAGATTATTCTCCCCCTTAACCTCTATGCTTCTTAGCACAGCAATCCCATCCCATCCCATCCTAGATGCGAAGGCTCAGAGTCAGTGTGCATGACTTAGTTTTTATCTCTGAAACATAACCTTTCAATGCTTGGGGGCAAAGACTTGGTAGTCCTGGTACCTATGTGGCCTTTGTCTTCTACAAGGTGTCTGTGTTTGAGAAAAGGAATAATTGGCGAGAACCCTAGGGCACAGGAATCGAAGGCAGCATTCCCGAGGCTCAGAGGAAAAAGTAAGAGTCACTATTTTCTCTCCTTCTTGAGAAGAGCATCTGGGTTTTATACCTGATGGGAGTTCCGGGTCTCCCTCAGTGTTTGCTTTCCCGCACCTAGAACTTCCCTTCCCTACCTCCCCTACCACACCCTCCATTTTGCTCTTTTGCTTCTCTTGGCTGGACCCTTCCCTGCTGAGGCCCCACCTGAAGTCCTGGGAGTCACTCCAAGTGGGTTATACTTTGAGGGAAGAGAGAAAGGCTACAGAGTCTTAAACAGAAGAGATGCAGCTTCTGATGTCCAGAGTAAAACATGAATGTCTTTTCCAGTATACTTCTTGTTGAATCAGGTGGTTGGACACTATAGTATTGTTACTACTAGTAATAGATTACTTGTTCTGTTATAGCACAGCTGTATTTCATTGTCACATCAGATATCATTCTGATATCTGTCATGTTGTTTCTAAGGGAAAATAAATACATTTCCAAGCAGTAAATACATAGCTGAATTTATGTGATCTACCCAATGTTTTTAATTGGGAGATATTTTGTCCCCAAACTTCATATTAAAAATATAGGACTTTGGATATGAAATTCTCAGGTATAGAAGCATAGATCCTTATAGTCATTCTTAGACCACAGAATCAGTGATAACCATAATCCAGTCCCACCATTTTATAGATGGAGAAACCAAGGCCTGGAATGGTGAAGTCTTGTCTTCTCTGATTCTTTAATATTCCCTGGCTTTGCATTTTCTTAAAAAAAAAAAATGTAAAAAAATCTAATTGTTCCATGGAAGAAGGCCCCACTCATTCTTAATGGAATTTCTTTTTATTCAATTTTGTGGTGTCCACAACAAGATTATAAAAACAATAATTTGATTTAGAAATCTTTCCAGCTTCAGCAAGGTTACTTTGTGGAGTTGTAGATAAATGACCAGAAGAAAACTTCACAAAATTAGCGTTTACACTTAATCTGGCAACGAGCTATAATTTGATTGGTAAAAAATTCATTTGGTGTACCTCTGGCCCTTTGCTGCTGGATAATGAAAATTTATATCTGCGTTTCAGACATCTGGGGAGGACCTGACAGCTTTGGGGCCGGATGAAAGATGATGTCACACTGACCCCTGTCAGCATTTCCTCACAGACTGGTTACCCAAAACCCAACAGCAGCCACACTTTTTTTTATCCCCCTGCCAGAGCAGACTCTCATTTTATTTTGGAAGGTTAATGACACTGTAAATCTAATAGGCCATTTTAGTGCCATCATGTGGATATTAAAAAATCATGTGACCAGTCAGGGCACCATATGTGGGGTTCGCTGTTGTCTAATGGCAGGAATAAGAGGCTGTAACAAGGCGCTGAGGGCAGCCAATGTTTGGAATTAATTTCAAAACCATAGGTACCTTTACACTAATTTGGAATCTCTGCTAATGATTATTGCTTGCCATTTCAATTACGTTTGCTTTAATACGCTAGCTAATATTGGGTAATGATGGACCCCAGAAAATTCTTTGTTACTTATAAATTGATCACTAACTCATACTCTGTGGAGCGGCACTGACCAACAGAACTTTCTGGGATGATTCTCTGTCGGGCTGTCCAGTTATGCAGTCTTTAGCCACATGTGGCTATTGGGCACTTAAATTGGGGCTCTGAGAAATCGTGGCCTGAGGAAATGAATTTTTAAATTTAATTAATTAGTAAATTAAAAGAGTGACATGTGGCTAGGCTAGGTGTTGCCATTTGGGATGGCACATCTATGGGAAAACTGTAAGACAAGACTAGAATTGTCAGAAAACCACAACAACCAAAGCACTTTACTCAGGCTTCTGGTCTGCCTCTCACTGGAGCCAAACTGCCTTGTGACACAGATGCTTCTCACCCTTTGTAATGTCTTCGTAAAGAGTCAAGATATGTAGAGCAAAGGAATGGAGAAATGAATGAGTGCAATGAATATACGGGTAAAGAATAAATGAAAACAAGAAATTTAAATGATTTTTCTTGCTGCCCAAACCACCCAAAACCAGACCACGAGACTTCCAGAAGCTGCCTGCTGACCCTCCCTGAAACATCTCTTTCAGCCCCAGGAAAGCCCATGGGTCCAGATGGCCAAAGGCCATGAATGGACAGTTTCCGGGCCCATAATTCAGATCCTTGCACAGAAAGAAGTTGGGGAGGGAAGAAGCAATTCTCTTTGGATAGCTGGATCATTGATTGCGTAGCCAGACAAAAGTCTGTAAAGGGAAACTGGAACAATTTGTAAATTTATTCTAAAATGCCATTTACTGAAGTATTTTTAGGTAACCGATCATGACTGTTATCTAATGTTATCCTCCTAAAATTATGACAAGGTTGATAGTTATGATGATAGTAATGATAGTAATAATAATTACAATACATTTATTATACATTTATTGCAACACGGTCTCAGAAAATGTGCTAAATTCTATACAGGGATTGATTATCTTGTTTATTCCTCACAATATTGTGAGATAGTCCTGGAATTTCCCCATTTTACGGATGAAGAAAAGTTGAGAATTAAATAGCTTGATCCAATTTATGCAACTACTAAAAGGCAAAAGTGGATTTGGACAAACAGCTTAAAACCAGAATCTACACCATTAAGCTTATTTTATACTCTTTCCTTCATCTCTCGCATTAGGTTCATTGATCTGTCCAATCATTCAGCAAATATCTCTTGAGCTCCATCTATGAGCCAGGTACTATTCTAGTCCCGGGAAATATACTAGTCAACAAAGCAGGCCAATATTTCTGCCTTCTGAGACTTTTCCCTCTATTAGTAAGGATAGATAATAAACAAGTTTTAAAAAATATGTAACTTATTATATAAAAAGGAGTGCTGTGAAGAAAAAATAAAGCAAGGAAGAAGAAAATAAAGTGTTAGCAGCTGAGGGACAAGTAGAAACTATAGGTAAGTAAGTCTCACTAAACAGGTGATGGTTGAGAAAAGAAGCAAATGAGCTTTATTTTCTAATTCTCCATTAAGCCTCCTAATTTTTTTCAATGAAGAAAGTTAGCTATACATTTACATTATAATCTGGAGATGATCTTAAGATACTGACATACAAGTCTATATTGATATTCATGTGGACGCATGAAACAATAGAAAATTCGGTATCTCTGCTTACAAAATTATTTTCAAGTGACCCCTTTGATCCTGTGGACCTTGAGTTTTTGTTTTTATAGCAAGTGAGGATAATGGGCTGAATTTTATAGTTGCTGCAAAAAAAGACCACAGCGGCGACACTGGGAGGTACAGTGAACTACAGACCTGGCAGTGAACTACAACATATGCAAGAACTTGACAGAGCTTGGGATACTGGAGAAAAGCACATCCACGTGCAGCTACGTGTGTGTGGCTGGGTGGGTGGGTGGTGAGGAAAGAGTGAGAAGAGTGTTCACGGCTGGATTTGCAATCCCATCCGAACCCACTGTGATAATAAATTTAAAATCAATACAGTGCCACATTCTCGGCCAAAATAAAATTGTAAACGTAACTAAAGGGAAAAAATGTAAATTCCCAGAATGAAGTCGGGCAAGAAGTAGCAGGGCTCTTTTGCATACCTGGCACAGAAGGATGAAATCAAAGAACGGTGATACCGACCTCATCCGGGAGTATTTGAGCACCAAATGGGAAGTTTTCCTACTCTAACCTGGTATTTCACAGGTTTTGAAGTCAGAGTGGGAGACCACTTATCTGAGAGACACTCTGCCTCCCCCTGGCCCCCCCTGGCTGCATCGCACTCCTTGGGCCATTAAAATAACTCATTCCAATCAAAAGGGAAGTGTCCTTTAGTGATCCCTGGCATCACTTCCTGTTTTTCCTTGTAAACTTCCCACCCGAGTTGCGGTATTGTCGGGATCCTTGCCTAAAGTAACTTTCCATTACACTGGCGAGCCACTAAGTTTTTTAGGGCATGCGTACCCCTGATTTTAGCGTTCTCCATAGAGATTGAAAAGATTCACTACAAGTTAAATAACAGACTGCTTGGATGGTTACTCTGATGAAAATGTTATCCTCTTATATTAAAATGATACCGTTTTCAGAATGTCACAACCTGTTACACAACTTTGATTAAATGGATCATTTTTCTGGAACTTGACTGAATTTATAGATTTTTTTAAAAACACTTTATTTTCGTTAAGTGTTTCGTGAGACTCCTTTTCATTCATCATTAAAATATAATTTCTAAGTCCTCAACCTAGAAGCTATATTGTGAAAGTTTTAGCCTGGCATGATTTATAGTGGTTAAATGATCACTGTCATAAGCATTAACTTCACTAGATGGTTATTAAAAGAAAAAAGAAGTATTTAATCAGAGACATTCAGACTTTTGGATGTATAATGAAACTGTCAGTGCCGGAGTCAGGCTGTAAAATGCCTATTATGTTTGTGAGTGAGATAAACAATTCGATGTTGGTATTTTTATAAGTTTTAAATTACGAGCCCTATATTTAGTTTTAAGTAGTTCATGTAAGTGGTAATGAGTTTATACTAATTGTGGGCAATTTATTAAAAAGCTAAAGATTTTACTACTTTATCCGAACTTGACCAGTATTGTTCTGGTCAAGTACAATGTGCTAGTTGATTACAAACCCATAATGTAACCCCATATCCAAGTCTTTCCTGTTTTTGCTTTATACCTTCTTGCATCCACAGAACTATGTGATCAAAAATCAGAGGGACACCCCAGGAAAAGAAATCCAGGTCTAGCTATAGTTCACTCACACAGACAAGAGGTGAGAAATCTTATCTGTGGAGATCAAATAAATATGAGTAAAGAGTCATGTGGTCAGTGGTTACTGTGGCATCACAGTCCACATTGTTCTGTCGTGAGTTTATCCTCTAAATCTGGGGTGCCCATTATCTTCCCTATGAATAATCCATCCTCCTGTATGGTAATAGGGCATTCTGCCAATTGTTCTATATGGTACAGCGGCTAGTAGTGACTCAATTAACCAATGGTGACTTTTTATGACTTTTAAATTGTGGGGCAAAATATGTATTCTATTTTAAGCAGTTTTAAGTAATCCATGCAAACAGTGGATATGGAGATGGCTTAATGTGCATTTTTTGTTTGTTTTAAGAGGGAAGATTTGCTTAAATAAGTAGTGCATTGATTTCACCTCAATTTAGCAGTAACAAAAAAATGAATGCAGAAATCGTGGTGGAAAACCACACATTTGACCACTCGTGACCTGGTGGCCAGTGGCCAAATGTCATTTAAGAGACCTGGGGACATTTCAGCTATTGCTTTGAAGGTATACCTACACCAAAGCACCGCTAGAAAGACCACAACTGATTTCTATTTAGTGTTGGGAGGATACCAAGAGATGATTTTTACTTTCCAAAGAAATTCATCTACCTGGGTTTTCCATACCCACAAGCTCTGAGTAAGTAAGAGTAGTGCTGTGAATTTGATTGAAACAGTAAATTCTTTGGGGAAAAAAAGTTAAAATAGTGGTCATTTTGACATCAAACGATGGCAACCAAATGTTATTTCTGCCATCCTACCATCAGGAAAGAAAGACTTAGAACTTAGGGATCAATGGTAGCAGCCAGCAAACTTTCTTATTGTGCAACAAACAAGAGGTGGAAACACTGTTGAGTTGACTTCACTCAGAGGTCCAGAAAAATTAAGGTTGACACTAAAATAACTTTGGCTTACGTACGACTCACAGCAAATGCTAAATAATGAAAAAATATGTCTTTTAGGTCTAAAATTTTCTGGGTTGTGAGAAAATACGAAGCATAAATCATATCAAACTATTCCTGGCATTAGGCCTTCAGGATGCATTTGTTTGAAATCAAGGGCCAAATTGCCTGGAAGAGCGAAAACTGCGAGATGCCAGCTGAGGCGGAATGCCAGCCTTGGAACTGACACATCATTTCTGGAGAGATCCATATGCACGACCCGAGTTTGCCTTCAAAGTGGTTCCCTTGAAGTGATTTTGTAAATTAACAATATTAGGCCTTCTGTAGGATAGAAAGTGCATTAGTCACACTGCTCTGACTTTACCCAGCAAGGAAATCCATTGTTCTTTTGTAATAAAATGGTCCCGGGGAGGGGTGAGGGTGAATTTTGCCACATCAGGTAAAAGGACTCACACTCAGTTTTCAGGCAGGTTTAATGAGGAATTTTAATAATGAGAGTAAAAATCAATGAGCATAACTTCACTAAATGACTCTGAAAGGGAAACTGAACCAGCTCCTGTTTTCACAAGTGTATGTAACCATCGTTGAATGGGTGCCAAGCATCAATAGTTCCAAGTGAGTAAGGACATAGGATATGGCAAAAAACTCACAGCAATTTATTACCAGAATGTTTTAAAAGAAATGGAGGATTTCAGAAGAGGAGAATTTCCACTGATTCATGTTTAAATTCACCATAAGTGATTAATCTTTGTGTTCCATTTTTTGTCCAAGGTCGGTTTTACACACCATGTAAAATTGCTTCTTTTAGAAGAAAGTCTGCTGTTTTCAAAAAAGGAAAAGGGAGGGGTGGACAGCGGGTCTCCCGGAAAATACTTCATAAGTCTCCTTTCACATTAGTTTTTTTGTTCTTTGTTTATGGAAGACGTTAATCCACAAAATATTGTGTAAGGAATAATTAAGTTGTGTGGGATATAAGCCGAACTTAAACAAACATGGCTACTTTTAGTAAGTGATCCTGGCTTCCTGAAAAACTGCGCTCCTATTTTCAAACTTCTGTAAGAGAAGCCTGGGCATTTGGTTTTCTGAACCTTCATGTGCTCTGATTCTTGCAGACGGAATTCTACCTAGATTTGTAATATATATAATATATGCTTTAGGTATTAATGCATATTTTCCCTTTGTAAACTTTCAGACTGGTTTATTCTAACGGTAGAAGGTTGTAATATAAAATAATAATCATTGTGTTGCCATCTCTAATCCAAGAAAATATATTTATCAGTAAATCCAGGTAGAGAAAAAGGTTTTGAGAATCATCCTCCAAACATTTTTTACGACTCATTTTGAATTCCTTACTTTATAACATGCATTGGTATTAAGGTATTCGATCCCTTACAATAAAGGCTAAAGAGAGAGCTAAAACTGAACAAACAAAATACCTTTTCCCCTCATTAAAATGTAACCAAGAGCTTCTGAAAGCTATAACTGAAAAGATAGTTAAGAGTTTATTTTTAATCAAAATGAAGTTTCTTTGCATCAGTTTTTTTTTTTTTAAGAATAAATGTACTATTGCAGGTCTGCATTATTCTCGTTTGCAAACATCAGTGTGTCCCTTAAAATATGTCTTTTCCATTATTTAATCTTAAAGACCTGATTATACTATAATTAATTTAAATTTGACCATACATACTGGGAATTGCCTGGGTGCAAGTTTAAGTTTTGGCTGTTAGCTGCCAGCTGAGTGAGGCCCTACTGAATCCCACTGACATCCATACATGTTACCTTTTTTTTTTTTTTTTAAATGTTGGTTTGTACAAAGCCGCAAAGGGGAACAAATATAGCTGTATTGCCTGCCTTCAACCAAAATGCTTTAGCAATTGAAAGATGGGAGCAGTGTAGACACTCAAAAATGCTTTGAGATCTTTAGATGAATGGAATCATACAGATGTGTATTATTGCTAATTCTTTGTTCTCAATCACTTGTTTTCAAGGACACTAAAATCCATGTAGCCCCTAAAAAAGATAAATAAGGGCAAGTCACTTTTCTTCCTCCAGTCACAGACTAAAGAAATTATTTCAGATAATATATAGCCCTTCAGCCATGGGAGCAGGAAGTGTTTACTGCTGAAGTCGGGGTCCCAGTTGGTAAAATAAACGGAAACTTCTGGTTCAGTTTTAGGACCCTCTTTCAAATAAAAACTTCATTTTCTCTAGACAAACAAATCGATTTAATCTTGTATTATTGGCAAAAAAAAATTCACTAGGTTGTGATAGTCTTTAAAGAGTTCAAAAACACAAGTTTGTTTTTTTGTTTTTGTTTCTGTTTTTACTTTAAGAGAGAACTTTATTGAAAAAGAAAAACCTAAAACACCAAAAAATTCTATGGCATTTTCTTCTCCGAAGATCTTTAAAAGAGGTTCAGGCTCATTGGTTTGGAGTTATCCAAGTGTGTCCCTATTTGAAAATGGACCCCCATGTCACCATCTCAGTATGGTGAAAGTTGAGGCAGTATTATTGAAATGGAGCAAAAATGATTAGTTCACATGGGACAAACATTTTTTTCAAGAGGAGGTAAAGGAAATGTTTAAAAGGTTAAAACATAAAACGTTAACCTAGCTCTTCATATATCCCTTTCTAATTTTTTTGCTTCCTGTTTAATTTTGATCTGCCAAAATGCTACATGTTTGGAACTAGACCTAGCTCTACTTTTCATATTTCCATTACTATGGAGACCCATTAATTAAACAGATACATTTTGAGCAGTTACAAGATGATCACAGGCTACAGGTCCAGTATCAAGCAGATAGACAGTATCTTCGTTCTCATGGAGCTTCCATTCCCGTGGTAAGGACAGAAGTTCTGTTAGGAAATAAATAAGCAAATTGCAAGTAGTAAAAAGTGCAAAGAAAGAGACAAAACGGTGCCTGCGAGTGAGTGTTGTGATGAGAAGGGACTTCAAGGAGGAGGCGAAGGAAGTTTCCCTGAAGATGGGCTATTTGGGTGAGGTGTGGACGAAAGAAGGGAAAGAAGGAGTTGTTGCTGATGTGAAAACCAGGCTGGAAAGCATTCCAGGCAGAGACAATAGCAGGGGCAAAAGCCCTGAGGCAAGAGCAAGCTTGCCCTATTTGCATAACATTAGTAAGGCCAGGAGCAAAGTAAGCAAGTGGGGTGGAGAACAATTGAGGGCAATGGGCTAAGTGGAAACTAGAACCCGTAGGGTAGAGGTAGCAAAGCGGAGGTAGCCAAAGTGTTTGGGTTACTTGCATTGTAATGTCTTCGCACTGTTTGAAAAGATAGTGTAAGTGGTTACTTGTTAAGTTTATCACCTTACAAGCAGTTAGACACATGATTTTCACCCGGTCCCTTTTATTCACTGAAATAGTTGACTGTAACCCCTATGCTATAGCCATGTGAATATGGCAGGACTGTATAGGTCATGGCATGAAGGTTTTGGATTTTACTCTAATTTTTTTAAATGTCTTTATTCATTTCTGAAAGTCAGAGAGATACAGAGCACTAATGGGGGAGAGGCAGAGAGAAAGGGAGACATAGGATCTGAAGCAGGCTCCAGGCTCTGAGCTGTCAGCACAGAGCCCAACACGGGGCTTGAACGCACGAACCCTGAGATCATGACCTGAGCCAAAGTTGGACACTTAACCAACTGAGCCACCCGGGCTCCTGGGTTTTATTCTAGATGCAGTAGAAACCCATCAGTGTTTTAATAGGGGCATGACATGATCTGATTTGTGTCACTAGTTGCTGTTAGAAGTAACAGTTGTAGGGAGGTTAGTGTGCAGACTGCTACATTAAGGGTGGTAGCTTTGAGGAGTGTGGTGGAAGTATAGAGAGAGGGAGAGAGAGAGAAATACAGACAGTTTCTGGATATGTTTGAAAGAAAGCACACCCTAAAAGCTTTTCTAATACATTGGATGCAGATACAAAAAGAGAACTTGAATATAGCTCCTTTGTGTTTGACTGAGGAAATGGATGACAGGTAGAGCCTGTTAGATGGAGATGTCAAGGGGGCAACTGGATATAAAGATCTGAAACTCAAAAGCGAGTTAAGACTGAAGGTTTGCATTTGAAAGTCATGAGCATGGATGGTCTTTAAAGTCCTGGAACTGGGTGGAGCCTCTTAAGACGAGGGTGTAGAGGGGCTCCTGGGTGCCTCAGTCAGTTAAGCCTTCGACTCTTGATTTCACCTCAGGTCATGATTTCATGGGTTCAGTTCGTGGGTTCAAGCTGGCATTTGGCTCTGAGCTGACAGGGCAGAGCCTGCTTGGGATTCTGTCTCTGTGTTTCCCTCTGCCCCTTTCCCACTGTTGCACACACTCTTACTCTCCTCAAAAGAAACAAATAAGCTTAAAACAAAACAAAACAAAAAAGAAGAGAGTGTGGGGAAAGGACGAGGGCTTAACCCTAAACTCAAATACACTATAACCATCAAAGTAGTAAAAGATGGAGTAGAAGCTCCCTGTAAAATAGCAATCAGGAGCGCTGAGACCTGCAGGTCTGTGGAAGAACATATTTTAAGATAGAGGCAGTGGCTAGTGGTGCTGCAGAGGAAGACGGAATCAGAGAAGTGAGCAATGATTGGTTAATTTCACAAGAATACAGAAGCATGGAGGAGACCTCTACCTCTCCCACCAGGCAGAGACAAGAGAAGACAAGCAGATGCACTAACCAAGTGATTGGTACAGTTGATCGGTAGGAGAGTTTTTATTTGAGTGTTTCTTTGTGATTTTGGTTTTTGGCCAATCTCAATGTGATCACTGAGTTCATGTCCCAAGCCCCAAGGGGTAACATTTACGCCCATGAAAGTATAAAAATACATCTCAAAAGAGAGAGATCATGGTGGGTGTGTAAAATAGTGCTTCCACTTGGAGAAACAGTTTACACGTTTCTTACCATACAGTCTAGCAATTCACTTTTAGATATGTCCCCAAGAAAAATGAACAGACAGGATCAACAATAAGACACACACACACTCGTGTACTGTACTGTTTAATCGTAGTATCAAGAAACTGGAAACTACCTAAATATCCATTAATTGTTGAATGATTAGACAAATTTGGTGTTTTCTACATTGGAATACTACTCAGCAGCATAGGAATGAGCTACTCATATATGCCAAGCAATGGATGAATATCTCAGACCTTGTGTTGAGCAAAAGAAACTGCACACAAAAGGGTATAGACTCTCTGATTACATTGGTATGAAATTCTAGAACAAGGAAATGAACCTATACTGATTAGTATAGAAAAGCTAATCTATGCAGGCCAATAATTGCCCGGGGTGGGTTGTGGAGAAGGGGAAATTGACCGAAAAGGGACACGGGCAAGCTCTGCAGGGAGATGGGACTGTTCTCTCTTGTTCGGGGTGGTGATCATGTGGCTATGTGCATTTGTCAGAGGTTAGTGACCTACTCCTTTAAAATGAATGAATTATATCTCAATAAAATTGATTGATTAACTGATTGAGAGAAAGTAAGATCACTATTTCTCCTGATTAGTTTCTTTAGCCTTAAGTCATTTTCCTATCACATTTGTAAGATATTCTCCTTCTTGATTACTTTGAGAACTCGTTTTTACTGTTTCATGTCTGTCAATGTGTCACTCAGTTACTGATAACTATTGTGTATTGTATAGATTGCTTTCCATAGACTCCTTAACAGTAATGTCATTTCACCTTTACATGGCTATTTTGATTCTTATTTTAACATATGACATAATTTAAATAAAATGTATCCAGATATGTTCCTAAGTGCTGACATCATTAGCTTAGAACCTCTGTAGCAATGCTATTGACTTGACATCATCTATGATGCAAATTCCATTGTATCTTTTCTGATAAGTGACTTCTTAAATCAACAATAGAGGCTATCAAGAACTTTTGTTTTATAGATAGATAACTGTAGGGAGGCTTTCTATACAAGCTGCACTACTCAACTCTTTTGCTTAAAAAATTATATCCTGTATATGAATAGTACCTAGAAGAATCTATTAAAACAGAAGGATCCAGGCACTTTGTAATAGAACTGGGCATGAATCTCAGACTTGCTATCAGCCAGCCATGTGAGATTGGGCAAGTTCCTCATTCTCACTAGGTTTTAATTTCCTTATCTGTAAGAAGTAAAGTAATAATTACCTTTCTATCTTGTTATAAAGTTTAAAGATAACATATAAAAACTTCCTAGTGCTGTGTGTGGCTTGTTAGAGGGGCTCACATATGAGAATGGAAAGTCTGTATGTTATTACTTCTGTTATCACATAGAATTGCCAGCATGGGCAGGGGAAGGGGGGCAGTGAAGGAATCAGGAAGACTGCTTCTGAATTTCTAAAGGACTGCAGATATTGGTTAAAAGAAGTACACCAGCTCTGAATTCTGAACTATATATAGCCTTTTTAATGACAAGGCAGCATTTGATGGATCATAACAAGAAGACAAGCAATTAGGCATTACCTAAACCATCTGTGAAGTTTGTGATTTTTCAAACTTTTGAAATAGAACATTCAGAAAAATAATTAACATCCATACTAGAAAATATTCTCTTCTTCAAAATTGATATCGATCCTCTCCTGCATATAAAATGGATATCCATATGCAAAACACACACACACACACACACACACATCAGCGGAGGGTTTTTGGTTTTTGTGTGTGTGTGTTTTTTTCTTAAGGAGGTTTTCAGAACTTGTGCAACCAGGATTCTGAAAGTTAATAAAAGGCCCTGTTACCCTATTAAAAGTCTTTCTTTTTCCATAGTATCTATATTTTTTTATAGTTTCCTCTGTGAGTAATTGGTGCTTTTCTGATTTTACCAGATATTAATTACAGTTTATTCTCTGCTTAAGCTCAACTGTTACTGTAAATGTGACTTCCGTCTTCTGTGTATCTAAATGGGATATTCTGAGATAGTCGCTTCTTCCTGAGGATGTGGAACTCCTTTCCAGGAAACATTGAGGACTATTCTTAACCTGGAACTCCTATACATCTTGTGTCGTCCTTCAGAGATATTGTACCTTTCCCCGCTGACTGCCCCATCATTTATATGCTCACTGTTTATTTCCCAGCTATTTTAGGAAGACCTTTCTTCCTCAATAATGAAAGACCATTCCCATGAATTGAGTAGCTATGGGTAATCTTATAACTATTTTGTTTAGGCGAGAGGTCACCATCATTTTGTGTATCTAGAAAAGTGCAAAACTGCTTTTAAAGCCATTTTCTATTACACATCCTTTTCAAAACCAAAAAATGTCTTTCGTGTTTCCATTTGAATACAATACAGTCATCAATTGCCTTTTGGACCAGTGTTTGTTAACCCTACCTATTCTCTAGAATCATGTAGGGCATTTTTTTTTTCTCCTGTATTATGCCTGGGTATCACATTTAGAAATTCTGATTTAATAAATCTCTTGTGGGGCCCAGGCTTAATTACTGTAAGCACTGTATAGGTGATTCTTAGGTGAAGCTCAAGTTTGAGAACCAGTGTTGTGGGTGCGAAAAGGTTCTGCAAGTTTTAAGACACCACAACCTTTAAAATAATAGAGTTTCTCTTGTACCTCTGAAGAGTCACTGAAGTCTAGAATGAGGTACTCTTTAAGTCAAATGGTAAAGAGGTAAATAAAGCCATAGTTACCGATGACCCTGATTTATTTTGAGAGATTTTCATTTATTTTGCCCTCGAGTCACTTTTCTCTTAACCAAGTAAGGACACTGTGTTGGAAGATAGTGTGTTGATAGTGCCAAGAGGGAAATGTATAAGATTTGACCTTACTCTTCGTCTCGGGCCTACCATGAACAAGCATAGAGTCCTGGGCAAGATAAGTTCCAGACAGGATTCACAAACATAAACATGCCAGGGGCTAGGAAGGTAACATGAATATGTAAAACCGAAAGAACGGACCCTGGCCCAGAAAAGGACTCCTTCCAGTTCTAAAAGGGCGTGCCTTTGCTCAGCCCTGGCCACTTGTTTCTATCCGAGAATGCAAGTTAAGGGTTTGCCAAATATTTCCATTTTTAAAGAGAAGTAGAATTTCTCCCCTTTGGGATGAAATTTTCCAATTACTTATTATTGACATCATTAGATGCCAACTTTTTTATGTGCCTTATTCATATCGTGGGGCTTAATTTGGCCCTGAGGCCACCAGTTTGTAACATCTGGGGTAAATGATTTCTAAAATTCTTTTGATTCTAACATTCTAAGATTTTAGGAGACTAATTTGGACAAAACACAAAAGTACTCCCTTAAGATGGGAAGCTGCGATTTAAGCATGTGCTTAATTGACTTTTCTTTTCCTGAACCTTCCAATTTTTCCTCCTTATTTCACTGGCCCTGGAAGCTTACCTTTCTATTCTGACCCATCCTAGAGTTGACATCTCAAGGATTTATGCAACCATCGCTAATATGCTGTGTTTACAATGTATAGAGGATGCTGGTGTTATGTCAGAGGAAAACCTTGTCTTAACTTTTCAGGAGGGAATGGAATGTACAGTACGGTGTGGCTTATAAATCATTTTCAAATTAGTATTCTGTACATCTGGAGAAGAGTACATTTCTACGCATGCATAAATTGCTTATGAGCACATTTCAAAAACCTATGCTTAATCTTAGCAATGAACATTTCAAAAAGTAAATTAATATCTTCAAGGGGAAGAAATACAGTGTATTAAACAGGAACCCACTAGAAACTCGATAGTTAAGAGTCTGTCAGCATTTCCATTATAAGCCCTGTTTTTGAGGGGTTTATAACTCACTTATAAAAATTCATCGTAGGCTAGGACTTGGCATGTAAGGTCTCAGCCCGGCAGCTTGGCGTGATGCGAGGTCTGAAGGACCTCAGATTCTTGTCAAAGGAATACTATTTCAAAGTTTCAAGATGAGGTCTAAATAAAGACAGGGAGTGATTTAAACCCACAGAATCTAGGACCTGCCGAGTAAAACTAAAATAGCTGCTCTAAGAGCAGCAGGTTGGGGCTCGGTTTTGCAGAATTCCTTACTATTGTCTGCTCTGAACTATATATCGCATACTGCATAGGGTGGACTTAGCTTCGTTTTCTTGTCTGGGTCCCACTCAGTGTAACCTTAATTCTCCTTTTAATAGCTTAATATATTGTCTGTTGAGGTTACAGGTTTAGATGAACATTTATAAATGAGGCTAATTAACATGGAACTTGTAACTCTTTTTTCTTTCTTACTATTTGGAAAAAAAAAAGGTATTTTTAGAAAGTAGGAATAGAGTATAAAAATGTCTTAGGCCGTTGTAAATTTCTACTGCAGATAGCTCCATGATATGTTGCATGTTTAAATTACCACAATATGTATTCATTTTAAATATTGATCTTTAAGGAAGCGACATAATAAATCTGAATACTCTTTTGCATTACTGTTTACATTAGGTCTGTTCCAGATTAAGAGAGACAGTTGCCTTGTAAATTTGCTTGCAGAGTAAGCAGTGGCATATAAATAATTCGGTTTCCAATTATACAAAACAATGATGATAAACTGTGGGGAGCTGGGACGATTGTACGGAGCTTGGCTGAATCATAGAGCCAGACCAGGTCTATGAGCAACTGATGTGCAGCTGGCAATTGGGACCATTGTTTAGGTCAGGAAACAAATGAAAAAGTGGCACAGAGCAAAGTTCTATTAACGTAGCTCCATCAAGATGTAGTTCCTCTCCAGCTGTAAAGTTTCTAAAGAGCTACCAAAACTATTTAAAAACATAAAAACACAATTGTTTGGCTTGGTAATGGTAACAATTTGTCTGTAACAATGCTAAGTATGTTGTGGTAACCTTCATGGGGAAAAACCCTATGGATGGACTTGGTTGTGGTTTGGGGTTTCCACCTTCTCCCAGCGGTGGTTCTTGAGTTGTGGCATGAACTGGCCTTTGAACCATTTGATAGCTCAATCAAATTTCAGCTAGGAATGTTAAAACATAATGGCTGAAGATTAAGAATAAATTTACACCTAGCCCATATAATTCCAAAGCCAAGATCAACCCATTGCCTTTAACGTTCCCATCATCTATTTCGGAGTGCAAATATTCACATGGAAACGAGGTCGGTTGAAATGTTTAGCTTATATTGGAAAACATATCTGCTAAGCAGCTGAGAAATGTATTCATTTCAGCCTTTCCATTTGACAGGGCTCATTCTCCCAAGCAAAATACTAAGAATGCAATGACAGCAGCTGAAGCTGTTCCATTTCCTCTCTTGCCTTTAATCTCTCCCCGGGAAAAATAGTTCTTGAAATGCTATAATGTGTGTGTATTGACACTCTTACTTAGATTTTTAAATAAGGCTGACCTCCTATTTATTCTCTATGCCAGTAAAGGGTTTTTTTTAAGAGTGTTTATTATTTTCATGATTAATAATGATTATTATAATCATACCATGCTTTGCAGTTGATAAAGTGTGTTCGTGTGCATTATTATATCATTACATCATTACCATCAGTAGAAGAACTTCAAGAAATGAGTTGGATCAACATTATTTTTTTATCCCAATTTTTTAAATGATGAAAAGAAGTTCAGTGAGGTTAAGTGATTTGTGCATGTTTATATAGCTAGTAAGTGTCAAACCTATACTCCAATCCAGCTATTTGAACTCTAAATGCCATGTTCTTTCCACTGTGGTTTTAAAATGACCTGTTTCTTTCTTTCTTTCTTTTTTTTTTTTTAAAGAGCTGCATTTAGCATAGGGAGTCCTACGGAAGATGTGTGTAGATTGATTGGCATAATGCACATCAAGACTTTTTGCTGTTCCTCTCTTTGTTGTTTCCTGTTGAGGTGGAGTAGATGATATAAAGCACAGACAGTTCTTAAATTTGGTTTAATTAATGGCTACAGCAAAGTTCACGAGTTCACTTTGCTCATGCATATCTTCAATATAACATGAAGATGCCTAGAAAAATAGTGAAAAGGTATGGAATGGCAGGAAGTTGGGGAGAAATGGTAGGATGATGGCTGTGTTTATTCCAAGACTTTTTGTTTGCTAGTTTAGAATTTTATTTGATCATTCTTTGCAGCCCTTTATCTATCACATTTCAGAATATATGCCTAATGAATCCATCTGTTTGCTTGGCAGAGCTAATTTGGAGTCAAAGTTTGACTTAACTTGTAACTCTAAATATTAGTTAGAATATGTTTTACCAGATGATCTTCATACTGAAGGAACTTTGGAGGGCAAGGATTAGGGGGAGATTCTTGAAATGTGCAAATTGAAGAGGTCCATTGTACACTGTCTCCCTGGACATAGATATGTTCCCCCACCATGGCTGGTTGGGGGGTACTCTACCATAGCAATGATAACTCTGTAGAAAGTGTAAGGGCCTCTCTATGAATATCTCTGGGAATTCAGGGCGTTATATAATTGCATTGGAATAAAGCTTTTGATGCTAGAAACTTGAAATAAAAAAGCTTCAAACCTTAATAAGTAATGTGGAGTTCAGTCTGTTTTGTTTCAAGCCTTTAACTTAGCAAAGATTTTCTGGCCAACTCTAGGAAGGAAAACATTCTATAGTAAAATAAAACACTAATGACTCAATACTATGTGACACCTAATGTAATGATTGCCACCCAAAATTATTTTTACCAGTTATAAATCAATTACTAGGCATAGTTATAATTACATTAATAACACTGGTTTGCCTTTCCAAATCCAAATATTATACAATGAGGAAATGTTCTGACTCTAAATGGTTTTAATTAAAGAACCAACTTTTTGTTTTAAGGTGGTAAGGAAGTATATTTTTTGTCCTCACGTCTTGGTTTTTGTGCTCATGGCTTTCAAGAAAAAGGAAAGTAATGATTATAGTAAATTACAGGAGTTAGGCGGTGGGGTAATTAACAGGTAATTATCAATAAACAATTTAACCACAAAAGCTTGGATCCTACCTACCACTTGTCAACAATAAAAACGTCGTAACTCCACATGCCAGTGAAACGGAGTCTACAGGGAGCCCCAGAAAGGACTGCTAATATAAATAAACAATTCTTTCTTGGGAGAATACACAAGGGCCAGGCTGTAAGTGACCACATAGACGAAGGAAAGAAAAATCCAGTAGACAGGAAAAATATTAGGAAACCAAACATTTGGTTTCAGATTTAGGAGAGAAATATGAATGTGCTTGGTGTGGAAGCCAGAAAAATTATCTATGAATGTCTTTCTCATCCCATACATAAATTTTGTTTTTCTTTAAGCATGGTTAGAAATGTAAGATTATTTAGCCAAGCTGGCATTTTGACATGGGGAAAAATTTGACCTTATCCAGGTTTAAATATAGTCAGCATGCTTTATAGATTGAATGATTGGTGAATAATTCACCATAAAATATATTTTTTATGGAAATCTACAACTAGGTTTTGCAAGCATCTCTAAACTTTATATAAACCTTGATTTGAAAACTCTTCCTTTTTAAAATGTGCCCGATCTATATTACTATAGCTTGGGGGTGGAGGAGGGGGCAAAGGGCTTGTAATAGTTCATGAAAAAGGAATCATTTAGTTCAGATAAAAAGACCTGAGCCTACCGACAATGAATGATAATATAACTCTCTATTTCATTTTGTCTCTGTTAATATGGCATTGGGATACAATACGAAAATAACTAAATCAGGAATTGAATTTCCTTTTGGGAGAGATTTTCTCTTTCTGAATTTTGTTTTGTCTACACATACACACACGCACAAGTCCTATGTGTCTAGAATGACATTTGAATATATCACAATCAAATGCACTTATTGAATAGTATCAACACCTGGTGACGTGCTTGGCACAATGCAAAGTGCATTAAGTAAATATGTTCTCTGTCATCTAAGGTGTGAGAGATAAAACTGTCACAGAATACATTTGAAAGATGTACATGCAACTGAATAAACATTGAGCAGATGTACATATTCAATAAAGATTGCACTATCTCCAGGCCAAGGGGTAAATGTATATTGTGGAGTGATGACAGTGAAGCAAGTTGTGGGGGTTGCCAGGTGAGATAAGGGAGTCTTGAGGAGACATTGCTATTTGACTGCCCATTAGTCAGGAAAAGCTTTGGGTAGGGGGGAGATTCCATGTCCCATTTGAAAAGCTTTGGGTAGGGGGGAGATTCCATGTCCCGGTCTATGGCAAGCCCGGCACAGCAGAGTGGGCAGGCCATTCCTGGAGAGGGAAGGAAAAGCGAGTATGAAACCATGATGTCAACAAGAGGTGCCGGTCTGGGCCGATGCTGCCAGAAGATCGAAGGAAGACCTTACGCTGAAGCTACAACGTTAATGCTTAGTGCGGTATTTGAAGTCCTGTTAAACCTAACTGCCAAAATACCTGACTCTACTGTGCTCTACATTTTGCCTGAACTTCACCTAAGATCGTTTTCATTTTCTCTCTTGCTTGGCATTATGTCTGCCTAAATTTTTTCCTTCAGATTGCCCACATCCAATTGCATTCATTAGAACTTCACTAAGTGCCGAGTTTCCCATGGTTTTCTTAATTCCCTTTTGAATTTTTTTTTTAAGACGGACCTAGATCTTGTTAAAAAACCCTCCCACTGTGTCTTCCGTTACTAAAAAGTAATTAAATAAAAAGTGAGGTTTGGTTACATCTATCATTTAATTTGAAATTACATATGAATATAGAGAGGAAAAGTGACTTTGAAAGATCAATTCTCAAATTTTGATTTAAGAACTATGTTATTAGCCAAAATAATATGAACTGAGTCCATTCTTTTGACCTTTGCAAGGTCTAACCTAGTCAATTATTGCAGCAGAGCAGGGAACCAAAGAATGGCTTTGAATCGGTCAGACCCAAACTGATTTAAGTTTGCATGTGGTTAAATAGACATTAGTTAAAAATAATTAATGCTGTCTTTGACCTTTGAAATGAAGAAGGACATTCATGGTCCTCTCTGACTGCCATTCCATACATGTGAATCTACTTAACTCATTTCGTTATTTAAAATAGAGATCTTTTTAATATAGCTTGATATTATATATCTTGAATAACATAAATGAAGTTGTATTGTCCGTAAATGAATGCTGTCAACAACTTTTCCCGAGATACTTAGAGCATACTTTTTTTTTACAGTTTACCAGCTGACATATATATATATATATAGATAGATATATTATATGTATATATATTTTATATATTTTTTTCAAAGAATTAACCCCTAATCAAATCCCTTTGGCACAGTTTGGCAAGATTCCCTAGGAGTTGTGTTGAGAAGATCATTGATTGTTCCCCTTCCATGTTTTAATAAGACCCAGAGATGGGGCAGTTCTGTTGTTGTGTATGTTAGACTCATAGAGTTTTAGAATGGACTTTCTACATTGCATCACAATGCTTTGCTGCTAGAAAGAATGCCGTTTCTTTCTTCCCTTTTCCTCCCATTATTTTCCCTTTTCTACCAATCACCATTGCAGTGTGAAGAAGGAAGACCTTCATTCAACCATGAATACACTTGGCTGTTGCTTGGATAGAGACAGAAAGGAAGGAAGAGAAGGACCCCCAAAGCAGGCTCTAAATAAACAGTAACTTATAATATGGTTTTCATGTTGTTCTTCATTATTTTTAAAATTATTTCTCGCTCAGATATATTTTGCGGAGTTTAAAAAGTATGCTCCAGGGGCGCCTGGGTGGCTTAGTCAGTTGAGCGTCCGACTTTCGCGTAGGTCATGATCTCGCGGTTCGTGGGTTCGAGCCCCGCGTCGCGCTCTGTGCTGACTGCCAGCTCAGAGCCTGGAGCCTGTTTCAGTCTGTGACTCCCTCTCTCTCTGACCCTCCCCTGCTCGTGCTGTCTCTCTCTCTCTCTCTCCTAGAAATAAATAAAACATTAAAAAAAAAAAAGTATGCTCCAAGATCACACAGTTTTAAATCAACAAATGAAAGGCCACTACAGGTGACATAGAAGATACATAAAAGACAGGCACACAGGACAATCAACTTGTATTTAGTGAACAAATGAATAAATGAACCCCATCTAGGCTTTTATACATTCCACCTCTGGTTTCTTCTTCCTTGTCTAGAAAACTCGTATTTGTTGGTTGAGTTCCCAATTAATTATTAATTCACAGAAATGGCTTTCCCGACTGCTCTTTGCATTCTAAATTATGTTCCAATTATTTGTTACTGTAACACACTAAATTTCTATCAGATCTTTATCACATTGTGTTGAGATCCAGTGTTCAACATCTACCCCCTCCACCCTCCAGGCGTGTTGTGGATGGTGTTCTGTTCCCACTGCCCAGTACAGTGATTGGCAAATAGGCATCAGAACCTAAACACTTTAGAAGGAAGAATGGCCAGAAGTAGAGTTTGACTGGAAAGAGCAAAAAAGAAATGAATAGCGAGTAAGGAAGGTCTGCAGAGGAAAGGGTCCATGGGAAGGGAAGAAATTAGATAAAGGAGGAGATGCTTGGAATGGCACAATGGGAAGAGAAATCAAGATTTTGCAATGAGACATTCATGTGTAAGCCATAGAAGAAGTTATGGCGTCCAAAAAGAGGGAGGAAGTAGGTAAACAGGAGAGCAAAGAATAACTTACGAGAATGGTAACCAGAATTTAAAATAAAAAAGCATAACAAGGAGGATTTTGTTCACTTATTTTCATTTCAGACTTTTTTTTTATCCCCTTGAGGCAAAGGGAGAGCAAAGTGAAGGGACAGTTTGATATAAAATTTTGACTTAAGATGTATATTTCCCTCCAAAGTAAAACCCTATTTTGTAATAAGTAAATATAAAACATTGAGCCTGTGTAACAAAGAAGGCAGCTGTTGTTTTGGATTGGTCTCAGCAACTTGCCATCATCTTTTATTGTCATAAGTCATAAAGAGTTTACATATTTTAAAATCAAGCCTTGTTTTTTTAGCATTCACGTATTTTTCTCAAATCCACTTTAATGTTGGTGAATGAAGTCTATGTGTTAGGATTTCCATGATAACATGTTCTTTGTACCATTTTGAGCAAAGAGGACATGATTTGGTATTTGTTTTAACAAATCCTGTTATCCACAGAGATGTGCTTTACCATGGAGTTTTTACTCTTATTAGAAAACAATAGTTCATAAGAAATGCCACAGAAAGATCATTGATAAATCACATGCATGTCATAGTACTACATTGCTACCTCTTGGGGTGGGGGCCAAAATATAAAGTCTGCAATGGCACAATGCCAAATCGGGGTTTTTATCAAGGACAGTCATTTTTAGAATTCTTTACCCCTTAGTCTCTATTGACCTCATCACTGGACAAACCTAAATAATATTCTTAGTTTGCACGGTTAAAATGAGTGTGCACACCTACATCACTCTGCAAGTTCATTTCTCTCTTTGTAGCTAAGTCTCCAAAGCACCTAGATGCCTAGAGAATTTTGAGTTATAAATTCCAGTTTCTTGCAACTCTAACATGGATCAACTGGCTTTCAGAGCACACAGTCTGAAGTGGTCACTAACATTATCATTGGAATAATTTTGTCTTCACATGAACACGCTAAGATCCAAAGGAAATCTGTCTGGAAGCCTATGAAGTCTGTGGATGAGCAGACACCATGTGAAGTAAACTGTGATATACTGGGGACTCTCTTCATTTCTTACAGCTCACACATTGCCCTTTATTTTTATTTAGGGTGTGATCACTTCTCATTTTTGTGTTTTTGGCCTTCTTCCCACTGACTTATGATCCTTCTTATCAAAACTTCCCAATAAGTAATTCCAAAATAAGAAAAAAGGTTAATGTGTGTACTAAGCAACAATCAAAACAAGTCCACATCTCAATTTCAAGCTTTATGAAAGTCATGAGGCATTCTAAAATGTGAGCTGTGTGTGTTTATGTGTTTGTCACAAATCATTTTGTGTCTTTAACAACTCTAATTTTCAAACTAAGGCTTAATTATTGTTGTTGTTTTTCAATTTTTCTTTCCCCTTACTTAGAAAATGATAGCTTAGGACCTAGGATACCTGAGAATTGGGAAGGAAACATTAGAACTTATGAGCATCAAGTGAGGTATAGATATAAAACGCCATCTCATGCAAGTCAGTCATATTTAAAATTATGTTTCCTTTACCGAAGAATGTACTCACTGATAAGCTATCTCATATAATCAATGGGCGTGACTTCCTGTGAATGCCACTCAGGCTGAATCCCTATAGTTAGTGAATAGCAATAGAGGGAAGGAACTTGAGCAACTCTGTTCTTCTATTTGAGACCTGCAGAATCCTGGCTAAGTAGGAGGCTTAGCCAGAGAGCATATTGGTTTCAGCAGACTATGGTAAAGTTAATTAAGGATGATTAATGGAGCATTTTCGTTCCAATGATATCTGTGACAGAACAAAGCTGTCTGAGGCTTGTCAAGCAGAATTTGAGTTGAATGAGTATTTATGTGATCAAATCTGAAGGCTGCCTCTTGACAGAGCGAGGATTCATCAATCAATTGCTCTGGCTCGCAGTGGTGGGAAATTGGTCTATCCGAGTAGGTTCTGTTCCCATCCCCCATTTTTTTTCATTCAATCATCCCTTAGGCTACAATGCATCTTTAGCTTTTACCTCTGACCACCTTAAGGGCTATCAGAGAAAAGTAAAGGCAGGAGCAAAAACATCTATTATGATGGTTATTTCTCAGCTGAACTCAGACAATTGATTTCTTTTAAGCAGAGGGTAGGAAAGTGACAGAGGCCTGTGCAAGGACTTAATTGGCATTAACAGAAGTTATTTTAGTGCCTGATGAGAAACGATTGTGGGCTTGGTCAAAAACTATCTGTCACATAGCTGTGCTCTTTTTGTGTTTATATCTTTTTTCCTTATAAAGTCATAGGCTCTTTCTTAAGCTTCTATAAAGTCAGTTGATTCTAAGAATAGACTACAGAAGTTACAAACACAAGCTTATGCTTCAGGTTTTTGTGTTTAGCTGTATTCCACAGTCCTCAACAGTCAGGTTTGGATTCTACCTGTGGTGGTCACTGGCCCTGCCAGGAAAAGGCGCTGCTGGCCAGACCTACCTGAACAGACAGTAGGGTTCATTTCCACTCAGGATATGCAGAGTCTTGTTTAATCACAATGGAACAGTGTCAGCGCAGAGGTGTGATCAGAGATTAGCTCCAACAAAGTATGGATGTTGAAAAGTTTATGCGAGTGATTTCACATGCGTTATCCAATTTGATGTTCACAAAAAGTTGATGCGAACAGGGGAGTTATAAGAATTCCAATTAAATACATGAGGAAATTGAGGTTGAAAGGGGTTCCATATCTTGCTAGAATGATATGGCTGTATGTGGCTGGGATGGGACAAGGGTCCAATTCTGGACACTCCCACTGCACCCTTCTACCTCTTTTGTGGACTGTGTTCTTTCTGGGTCATGGCTAACTGCTTATTTGCTTTCTCAAATGATAGCACTGTACTTGCACCCAGAATGTAAGTAAGTAATGAGTGGGTTTTTAATGGCCAATGCAACTTGAGCAATTCAGTCTGATATTACATTGGCCGATGCTATATTTAATTCTGAGGCAGAATGACTGCAACTGGGAGTGGAATATTTCTGCCTCAGCTAGGCATGGGGAGTCTTTGTGGCCTCAGGAGTAGCACCCAACGGCCCAGTCTCTTCATAGTGTCTGCGTGAGAAATACACAAATAGAGCTTCCCAGAAGAGTAGCCGCAGTGATTCCTGAGATGTGCTGTTCAGAAGAAAAAAAAAACCAAAACTATATACATACATATTCACACTATTGTTATTTATTGAGATGTTTATAAAGAGGCATGATTGAAGAATTGGCTTCGTAGAGCAGAGAAGAGATCTCCTTGGTTATTTATCAGGAAATTTCACTTTCCCAAATCTTGCTTACTCATCTACATTTTATAATCTACATTCTCACTATCTTTGGGATGTGTGAGTAACTATACAATAAAATACACAGTCAGTTTTATATAAAATTATGACAATTACTAGTCAATATAGTATTAGTATTTTTAAGAAAAGTTTTGTGTCCTTTATTATGTGTTTTCAGAGTGCAAAGTCAGATAGTCAGATAAAAAAAGGAAAATGATTTAATAAAAGGATTGTCAATGGATTAGATCAATTTCAACTGGTACTGATTTCTTTTTATTTGTACATAAACACAAATGCAATTTAGCTTTTGGTGTCTAAACTATAACAATGGGTCTAGATTTCTAAAATCTTTTTGAAATGGGTGATTAACATTCACCCATAATTTAATTATCTTAAAAATTTAAGATAAGCCTTAGCTTTTCTGCCCTGCTATCCTTGGAAAGTACATTAAATATTTTATTATTTAATATTTCTCTCTTCAGATGTTTTTCTGTGAAAATATTGAAGGGTCTTACATTGATCTGTTTTCCTTTTTCACGTATGTTTGTGTAATAACTGAAGGCCTCTTTTGTGCTTGTAAATATTTTTAGATGGATAATTCTTTATTCTACAAGGTGTTTTAGGATACGATATTTATTTATTTTAAGTTAAAGGGAATAATCCAAAGAGCAGAAAGGGATGATCCAAAGGCAGCAACACAAAGAACTGAACTCCTCAGTCCTTGATTTAATCACTTTGCCCATTTGAGAATTGTTGTTAATGCCAGAGATTGTCCAGGAGACACAGAGCAAAAACACAACACAACACAACACAACACAACACAACACAACAAAACAAAAAACAAACAAAACAAAACAAGTCTGTTTTTCCCTTGTTACAGTCATGATATGGCTAAGAATACTCTTGGATTGTAGCAGTTTTATGGGTGATCATATCACAGCTTGAGCTGTAGAAATTGCAGTCAACTAAAATCCCTATGTCTGTGTCATGTGAGTTATTATTAAGTCAAATTTTTCTCCATTCAGTATTTAGGCAGTTAATTTCTTAGACATAAGTGCAGGATATTCATGTCTATAAAACTAAAAAAACATATTCAGACATAATAGCTCTGACCTAGTAAGATAATCTAACATCTAGGTTCTCTTATTTCCTGATCCTTCTACTTTAACCTCAAGCCTACTCTTGCCCTGAGGTTTATGTCACTTTGTTATCATCTCCTCCGCCCGCATCCAAATCACTGATAAAAAAATGTCTGAACCGAACAGGGCAATTTCCGGGATGCCATTGGGCTATTAATTATCCCTCTTTGCATGTCCTTGAGCTCAAATATCCAACAGACTCCAATCAGTAAAATGAATCAACAAGATATTACCTTTACATCTTGGATGATTACATAATGTCATATTCCATAGTTGTGTAACAGTGTAGGTAACAGTTATTCAGGGTGGATTTTTAGGTGGGTTTGGTAAATTGCATAGTAATTGCAAAATTGACATTCACACTATCTAAAAGTATCAGAGCACTGCCAAATGGAGTAGACAATTTGGTCATTCATTAATTTTGGTGAGCTGGACTAATTTAACTAAACTCTCTTGATGAATCCTACATAGTTCAAAGCAATGATGGCAAGATACTGGTTGGCAGTTGGCAATTTAAAAATGAAAAGGAATGTCCATGCACATATTTTTGCCTACTCTTGTCCACATTCTTTTATAACATCTCAACTGGACTAACTAGAGGATATTAGAACAGCATGTTGGTCATGGTTTTCATCGCATGGAAGGCATGGGAGTATAGATTTTTAAAACTTGGTGAAAAATTATTTGAGGTTTTCGAAAATGGTAAGAAATCTGAGAGAACAATTATGTATATATATAAATTATATATGAATATATTTTATATCTATACATAGACTTGTCTTACTGTCTTGATTTATTAAACCTATTTTATAATATTATTACCAAAGGTCAGGGCTCTGTTACTCCAATATTTCTAGAAAAAAATCTTCAACCAGAAACATGTAAACAAACAAACAAACAAACAAACACTAGAGTTTGGGTTCTCAGTGAAAAAAGCGAGACTTCATTTCAGGCCTGCAATAAACCTCTGGCTAGGATCTCAAAATTTATGCCCACAGTTGTTCATTTTTAGGTTCCTAAAGAGTCCACTCTGTGAAACCTTTTTATTCTAAGGCCAGACAGAATCAGAACCAGAGATGAAAACTAGTTGATGTCATTGAAATGGCAGTTAGCGACTTATTTTACACCCTTTGTCTTTAATTCTGACACGCATGCATTTCCCACCCCCACCCCCCGATTTTCTTAAGCAGCCCAACGTGTTTGCAGTGTGCAAAATCTCACCAAATCAGATTTTGATGCTTTTACTCACGTCTCTCCTTTGCTCACTACATGACAAGGATATTTTTCTCTCTTCTCTCCATCTTTCTTCTTCCCTCTCACTGTCTCCCTACCTCCTTTTCACCACATCAAAACCAAACCAAAACAAAGGAAACTACCCCAACATGTTATTCCCCATCTTACCTCTAGACTTTAACACTGGAGACTACCCTTCTCCATTTTAGGGGGCTCTTCTACTGTTGTTTGGGTTTCAGACCTGCCCTCACCCTGGAAGTCTTAGATAAGTGCCCAGGGCCCTTAGCCTTCTTGTCCCATCCTTCCTACAGGCAGGTACTCTTCTCACGTGCTCCCCCACAAACCTGCCCGTGCTTGCTCTCGTGTCTGTGTCTACCTGAAGCTTGGAAGCTCCATAAAATCCAGACCTGTGGCTTGTTTGGTTTTGGTCTTCCAGCTTACCTACAGTAGGAGCTCAAGCAAAAATAAGGAATGCAAGGAAACAAGAAAAAGGAGGGTAGGGGGAGAATGCTGGTTTTTTAAAAAAAAATTTCTTATAATGTTTACTTATTTTTGAGAGAAAAAGCACAAGCAAGGGAAGGACAGAGAGAGGGGGACAGATGATCTGAAGTGGGCTCTGCACTGACAGGCTGATAGCAAGAGAGCCCAACGTGGGCTCAAACTCACAAACCGTGAGATCATGACCGGAGCTGAAGTCAGGCGCTCCACCGACTGAGCCACCCAGGCGCCCCGACAATGCTGTTTTATAGAAAATAATTTTTAAAACTCTCTTAAGTGTGTCTTTAGATGGAACGCATCCACCTAGCAGGAATCTCAGTAGAGATGGGTAAGGAGTCAGTCCCCCAGATGGACACAGGGCCTACTATTACCGGTGGCTGAAACAGTGCATCAAATCATACTGCATATTTATAAAATCAGCCAGTTCCATACATGCTGAAAGCTTGAGAGTAAATACAGCCCCTAGAAAGGTGAGTTTTTATTGATAAACAACATGACTGGTTCCAGGGCCCACTTCCCAATGACTGGACTGGCTTTGCTTTCTTGCTTCTTTATTACTAGCCATCTTCAATCTGTGGGCTGAGGGCCTATGCTACTTATATGCACCATAAAATCTCCTCCAAATTTTCCCAAGATAAAATCCTAATCTTCTTTATAAACTGGTCGAGGTACCATGATTAAGAGAATTGACACCTGTTTAGGAGCAAAAACAGTGTTTAAATCTTGACTCCATCCCGTATTAATCTTGAACAAGGTTGTGTTGTGGTCTTGAACAAGACGCATTTTTGGACTGAACTTCCTTCATCTGTGTAATCAGGAAACTGGCTGACTCACATGTAGGTTCTTGAGATGATCAGGCTCATGGGAAAATATGTTGTAAATTCTAAGCACCAGGAAGCCACAAATTAATAGGAATTGACAACAGAGTCATGGGCATGAAGTTGTCCATCCAGCGTCATGCTGAGTTTTCCTTAGCCTGAGAAATAGATCTTTACTTAATTCTGGAGTTAGGAAGTGGGGTTTGGAATGGGGGGTGTCTGTATAAAGAGATATTTGTAAGTGCCTTTTCTTGTTTTGAGCGCCTCTGGAAGAGGCCTCCTACTTTATTGTTTACTACCCTACACATTTATCCAGATTTCTAAAATACCTTGAGTCCTGAATGTTTAGATTTGAATTATATTTATATTACAGTTGAGTACCATTCTTTCCTTGCCTAGATACGTGAATACTATTTTTGTGTTGCGAGTAAGCTTAAAAATTGACTGTCTAAATATTTAACCAGAGTTATTTTAAAAGAATTTCATTATTTATCTTCTTTATGATTTATATTATCACATTCTGTGTCTGTAGTTATGGTTTATCATAAGCAGCCCATCTGCTACAACGGCCAGCCTGGAACATTCATATAAGATGAGTTCAGATATGATAAACATGACAAGAGATGGGTTACATTCAGTCTTTCTCTGTGTTTAACCAATTTAATTTGTCTCCTATGCAGAAGAGGCTCTAAATTTACTTAATATATGTTAGCACTTAGGAGCACAGTTAGAAACAAGGCGAAGGTCTTAACCTATTCGTAAATAAATGAGAAGATTCCTGTCGGAGTGAAAGAGAGAGAGAGAATTTATGTCAAACAATCAGGAATTTAATACATAGTGGTCTTTTAGGATGTCCAGTTTGTGTACATACTCTTAAGGCATGATTACGAATAACTTCACTTCCTATAAACAATGTGACTGGAGAAATTACTCACAGATACAACAAAAAGGGGAAGAAAGGTAAGACGTTTTAACTAAAGCCAATAAGTGAATTACTTTCCCTGAAAAGGTTAAAAATGGCAGATTTATTTTTCGTTGCCATAATATTTGTCTTTGTTGGCCAGCTTTCTGAGGTATTCTCCAGAAGATGCAGGGCTCATTGGGACATCACCACATGACCCCAGGTTCAAAGTTAGAGCAGAGTTCTGAAGGATTTTCCCCTCTGTAGTTTGGGGACCCAAGGAGCCTTAACCAAAGGCTAAGTCTGTTGGCTAAATGAAAGTATTGATACCTGCTGTAGCAAAAGCTTTCAGTGATTATACTGGATTTCCCTCTGCCCCTGGTAAAGGTCAAGTAGAGGACTTTTGAGTGCAAGCAAAAGAGTCATTCATTTTTCACTCTTTAGGTAAAGGACTTATGTCATATTATTAGTGAAAATGTGATTAACTGTTAAAGCAACATAGGCCTTAATGATCTATAAAGCCATTTCTCTCGAAGTTATGGATTCATTGCTCTGAGGTACTAAATATATGTTGTTCTAGGATCACGCAAGTCATGAATACTAAAAATAAAAATAAACATATTTCTTTGATGATGATTTATTGCCAAACAATTTGGAGCTAATACATTCACATTATAGGATGCAAATACAAATGTGACATAAGTGAGTGGGCCTTTAAGATGAAGTGTCATTACTTTGGGAAATATGGGCAGTGCTTCAACTTCATCACAGCCTTTCTAACATAATGTTTTGATAGCCTGTGACAGATGTCTCAACTTGCAGCAGTTTGGTCCTTAAATTCCATACTTAGCAAGAGAATGGCTTCATTCAGCCTCGTTGATGACCTAAAAACCCATATGCGGGGATATTATACGCCATTGTGGATTAGTATGCGAAGCTGGTAAAATGAGATTGGAGCGGGGGCTTCCTTCTGGTCAGATGCTGAGTTTACAGTGAGCACAAAGACAGCCACTGCAGTGGCTGACCCAAAGAGGATGGTAGCGCAGCCCTATGTTTATAACAGCAGGTACCCTTCGCTCCTCCAGGGGCTCTTCAGAATCGTTCCTGGGCGAACCATGCTTAACGGCATGGTTATCATTCTGTATATGGATAAAGTTCTCGAGTTACGTGAAATTACTCAGCAATCTAAAAAGCTGCATGTCTTTTTAAAATTTTATTTTTAGTGTTTTACTTATTTCTGAGGGAGAGAGAGAGAGAGAGAGAGAGAGACAGCATGAGCAGGGGAGGGTCAGAGAGAGAGGGAGACTCAGAATCCGAAACAGGCCTTAGGCTCTGAGCTGTCAGCACAGAGCCCGACGCAGGGCCAAACCCGTGAACCGTGAGGTCACGACCTGAGCCGAAGTCGGACATTTAACTGACTGAGCCACCCCCAGGTGCCCCAAAAGCTGAGCATGTCCATGTCAAGTTGACCTTGCTCTCTCCTTTACCATCTCCATCTCTTCTGTTTCCAGACACACAATTTCTTATTTATCTCTTCGTTTCTCTCATTCTTTCTTCTTTTTATTGTCTCCACTCCCCTTCCTTGTCTTTCTTTCATGCATCTTTCCCCCCTCTCTTTTCCCACTTCCTCATGTTTCTTGCTCTCTGCATCAGGGAGGAGATGAGCTGACATTAAGTATCGCTGGAGTAATATTCTCTGTACCGTCAAGAACGTGCTTAGAGGAAAGGTTCTCTGGTGTCAGGAGAGAACTGCATTCCTTTTTTTTAAAAATTTTTTAATGCTTATTTATTTTTTGAGAGACAGAGAGACAGAGTGCGAGTGGGGGAGGGGTGGAGAGAAAGAGAGAGAGACACACACACACACAGAATCTGAAGCAGGCTCCAGGCTCTGAGCTGTCAGCACAGAGACCTACGCGGGGCTGGAACCCATAAGCTGTGAGATCATGACCTGAGCCAAAGTTGGAGGCTTACCTGACTGAGCCACCCAGGCGCCCCGAGAACTGCATTCCTTATAACACTGCATATGAAATTCTCTTCTAATTCCTGTACTGGCATTGTTAATTTCATTCCTGGAATCTAAGTGGATCTGCTGTTTCCTCAGCAATTCCTTCTACTGGTACAATATGAATAATATGATAGTTAACAGGGTATTTGTGCAAGGCTTAAAAAAAATAACCTAGCAAGTAGAGAGGAGGACAAAGGAAGCAAATGATGGAGCAAAGTACACATTATGTGAGCACTGCAGACTGCTATACAAGTGAGACTGCCCCAGTGTGCGTCTAATTTATGTAGCTGATAACCTGAGTTAACAGAGACCCTGGCACTATTATGGAGGTAATATTTTCTCAAGGATGTACAGTCTTAAACAACTTCTTCCTGTATTAGGTTCATACATGGTTTTCTTTAACATAAAGCAGGTATGTCTGTTCTCTTGTTCCATTTCATTTTCTTGGAAAAATAAATTTATTGCAGGCCGGCTGAATGGAAATTCTGCTTACTGTTTACGACTGAAGTTGCTCTCCCCTCTCCTGTATTACCCAGGGAATTAGTTCAATATAGAGCCTTATTCCACACCCATTTCTTTATTTTCCCCCTCCCCATCCTTCTTTCCAGGGTTCTGTTTCAAACCTATATTGCCACAGAGCAGCTGGTAGCATTTAGCAACCACCTGCACAAGTAGTTCTGTTTCCAGTGGAAGAAAATTTAGCTTACATAAGGCAAAAAACTGTAAGGTGTCGGCTTTTCCATTTTTATTTGTATTTGTGTACATTTTCTTACTCATTGATGAATGTTCTGCTAAGTGAAACTTAACTCCTTGGTAAAGAATGAGAAACAGTATGGTGCATGGTCATTTGTTACAGTAAGGTTTGGTTAAATTGAAACTCTGTCAGGAAGGCGAGAGGTTGATGGTAGCCAGGAAGAGACTCTTAAAAATCTGTTACTTCTTTGAAGGGTGAGAAGGCACCCTCTTGGATTGGAAACTTCTACTCTGATTTTCCAAGTACCAGTCCCTACCAAAGACTATGACAAGTGTCACGGTGTGTGCTGGGTTCCCATGAAAGGCATTGTGCAGTCAGACTTTCAATACCTAACAGTAAATAAATTACCTTCTTACTGCTTGGGAATAAGTTTAAACCTCTAAGTTTTTATTAAATTGTTCACATAACTACACACTGAATATTGATCGGAACTGCACTAGCAGTGACTAATGTGTCAAGTGGTGACTTTCCTTAAATCAAGGTAGCTATTCTGTAAATGAAACTCCAAACTAAAAGCTGGCCATCCACAAATAATATCTGATGACTAACTTATGTAAGCAAATGGCAGCTCATAAGTCATTCTTCTTACCTCTCTCATTTAGTCCTCACTTGCCATTTTCTTCCCCTGGGTAGAGGACCTGAATCAGAGGAAGACTATGTGACTTGCTAAAGGTCACTTAGCTAGTAAGAGTAAATTCATCCAGACTTCTAGCATAGACACCTTTTGAGGAGAAGAGTTTAGCAGTTAATATTACTTTAGACAGGCCTAAAAGTTATTGTGAGCCACCATATATAGATATGCAGTCATTCACCATAGGAGTCTAGACCATGTAAATACTATCCAGGAATCTGAACCATGTAAATAAATGTTAGATTTTTTTTTTGAATCCCATTGTGGGATGGAAAGTATTCTCGAAGAAATTTAAAAGAATATCATGGCTTTATAGGTTAACAAACCAAAATATATGACCAAGGTTACACACTAGTTACTGGCAGTCCTGAGGTTAGTACCCAAATAATTTCTTCTCCCCTCCCCTTCCAAACTTCCGTCCCTCCCCTCTCCTCCCTGTCCCTGCCCCCCTCCCTTTTCCAACCTTCTCTTCCCTTTCATTTTCTCTTTCTTTTCCTTTCATTTCTCTTTCCTTCATTCATTTTTCTCCCCTCTCCTCTCTTCTTCCTCAAATACTTGAATCTGTATTCTCAGCCAGTTTCTACCTCCCTAAGCTAGGTATTGGAAATAAACCACTTACTAAGTGAGGCTCTTTCCCCACCTTCAGGAGGTTTAATGAGGGGTACAGTTAACTGAACTGGTGCAGTGCTGACGGTCATGACGGAGGTATAGGATCTTAGCTATGTGTGATGCTTGGGAGGGATAAACAACCAAGTCTAGAGAGAATCAGAGAAGGTTTCCTTTAGGGAATGTGTCTAAACCAACATCTGAAGAATGATTAACTTTATTCCAATGTGAGGGAGTTATATGGTAGCAGAAAAGAAGGTTCAGCTATCAGCCCAGAGGCAAGAGAAAGCATGGCGCAGTCTGTGCGTGACAGAAGTTCAGCTGCATGTGGGAGGGCAGGGAGCATACCTGAGAAATACTGAGATGAATTCCCTTTAAAGACAAATTGAATTCGGTAGGCATTACATGCTTGTAAGACACTATTAGGAGCTATGAAGATTACAAGGTAATGCTCTTTAATGATGATAGAATAATCTAGGGTAGTGAATGATAAAATGATAAATCTTCCCTGAAAGGATACGGATTATGAACTTCTCTTGTGGTTCAAAGTGGGAAGAGGTCGTTGTGGGCTGTGGTAAGCAAAGAAGGTGGCAAGGAAGGTTTTGAAAGATGAGTAGCATATCTGTAGATCATACTTTTCTGCATCCCTTTTCCCCATGGGCAAATAGTCTTCACCATCTGTCTCTATCTTCTCAATTTCCATTCAGCCTTCATCTTAACTACGAGCTCTATTTTGCCCACAACACTAGAAGAGGTAGTAGTGATTTTTAACTGCCAAATCCAGTGGGCTTTTTAGTCTTTGGCCCACTATAAAGTCCTCAGGACAATTTTCTCCTTCCATTCCTTCTCTGGCTTCGGAACCACCACTTGCTTCTAGGTCCCTCTCTGTCTCCTCTTATCTCTCTTCACAGACCTCAAGTGTTGGTGTTTCCCAGGATCCAGACATCAGCCTTCTTTCTTCCTGTAGTCTTGGTCTCCTCAGGTGATATCCACCTGAAGATATCATCTTTTTATCCATTAAGGACTCCCAAATAGTGACCTTAGGCTTGGAAACTACAATCCCACCCTCTTGCTGAACATCTGTTCCTGAATATCTTACCCCACTTCAAGTGAAGTGAAATCCATACTTCTTCCTCCGTTATTTCCCATTTGTAGTTAATGGCTTCATCTTTTACCTTTCTCCTCAAGTGAGAACTTGAAAGCTTACCTTGACCGCTTGCATTCCTTTTCTCATCACTCATGTCCACTGATTTGCCAAATTTAATATCCTACTTGAGAGGTATTCCTTGATTCTGCTTGATTCTCTCAAATCATACTGCTTTTCCTTTGATTCAGAGCTTCACCACCTATTGCCAAGACTGCATGTAAGTGTGCTCTCCCTTCCATTCAGGACCATTTTTTTTTTCTAACGTCAACCCTGAGATAATCTTTATTTTCAGAAGGCATTACTTTTCTCCCTATTGTCCACAGCAGTAGTTTTTGACTATGTTCTTTTGAGTCGCAAGACCCCTTAAAGATGCTTTCCAGAGTAGCTCTAGGGGAGGGGAAAGCTGAGTGAGTCATGTTTCCTATCTCTCCACGTCTTCCTCGACAAAGCAACACTTTGTTTGATATTTGTGGTTTTATGTAAGATTTTGCTTGGGGGGGGGGGCGGGAAGTGTTCTGCTGCTGAAAACTTTGGAAAATTGAACTCTGTAGCCTGATAAACATGGCCCTTAGTGATTTGGTTCCAAGCTTCTTTAGCAACATCTCTTCTGTCCCTTTACCCTCCACCCTAATCATCATTCACCCAAACCTCTCCTAAAGACTGTGGTCTGGTACCACTCTGTGTCTTTGTTTATGCTGATTTTCCCTCTTGGAAGTCCTCCGTGTTGGTTCTCCATTTTCTTCACCTCTTCTATCTGGTAAATTTCCGATGATTCAACTCAAATCTTGCTCTCAGCTGTCCCTGAGAGAGTAGTCTGTGTAGTCATAATCTCTTCTACAGTCCTTAACACATCAGTTGCCTCCTCTTTTAGATTGGTTCCCCTGTGGCCTCCTGGATGGCAGAGAATGAGTCTTAATTATATATTGGTACCCCAGCATCTATGATGCAAGAAGTGCTCCTCTGTTAAAGTGAGCTCTGGCTTCTTGCTCCTCCTCCCACTGCTGTTGCTACAATGGCAAAGCTGAAGGACAGTTTTGAGCAAAAGAGGGAAATATCAAGAGTGGAATTTAGGTGATTAAGGTCATTGATCTCAAAGTCAAGTGCAGAATAGAGAGAAAAGAAGCCTAGGGTCAGGGAGAGAGGTGTCTAACAGAGATACCCCTAATAGCATGGTATGAATTCGAGTAAAATCTACCACGATTCATTGCTGAATTGATGGGATAAGAGAATATATTTCAATGGAGAATGATCGGAGACTGAAAAGCATGTTCATTTTCTTTAGAAATCCTAACTATGGCAATGAGATTTTTTTTGTCCATTTCTTTGCATCATGTATTTATCCTCTGGAAAGCAGATAAGCTACTTGGTTTTACCAGTCCTCTCCATCGACATCACGTAGCTGGAGTGGCAGCAGCAACAGTGACTTGTCGTTAAGCATGCCAAACACTGTGCTCTCCACGTTACACGCATAAGCTCATGAGAGGTAGTGAGACAAGTACTATTACTGCCTTCACCTTAGAGTGGGTATGGCAAGGCTCAGAGAGGTGAACTCACTTGCACAAGGTCTTGTAGCTGGGAAGTTGTGGAGCCTGGGTCCGAACTCAAGTCTGTCTGAATCCAAAGCCTGACCTCTATTCCACTCACTGCTCCATCTCAGCAAGCTCTGTTTAGCCAAGTACCTCTTGGATCTAATCTCGGAATACTCACAGATATTCAGGTCACACCTTCTTCATTAATGCAAATCAGGGAAGTCAGAATTCCAGAGAAACAAATTCTCTAGATGTCTAAAGGTCACCTCTTTGAGCCCAGTGGCTTCCATAATGTTACCATAAAGGATGGAAAACTTTTCTAAAATCATTATTCTAGGAAACTAGATAGCCAATCTTATTGGATTCTTGTCCTAAATCAAAGTAAATTGGCACTGAATGACTCTTTCTTAAGAAAAGTGTATAAACTCTGGAACATGGGCTTAACCTCTGTGCCGTCCAAATTAAAGGCAATTTTCCTACACTTTGAGTTCTCGCCCGGGTCTCACGTAACTGAAGTTGTCCGATAGCTTCCAGCAGATGTTCACTCACAGCTTGCTTCACAGGGCTAAACAAGTTGGATGTCAAATATTTGTCAAAGTGTGGTGGGCCACATGTATCAAAAACTGGGATACTGTTTTAAAAATGCAGATTTCTGTACTTAGCCTCAAGTCTTCCGGTTTAGAAACTTTGGAGTGAAGCCTGAGAACCTGCTTATTTCTCTGAAGTGAAGCACAGTGAAGACACGTGCGGTGATGGTCCTTGAAATAAAGGTGAACAGAAAGTGCTGAGCGTGGCTGTTAAAGCATGCAGACATTTAATAATAGCTGTTAGCCTTGGCAGCTCTGTTTTATATTGCACCTGCCAAATGCCTTTCAGCTAGGTACCTTCTGCAGTAATTAATCGCAAGCATATCAGCTCTGTAAATGTTTTGACTCCGTGCAAACAGCTCTAGCACCTGCCTAAGTGATCCCTCTTCCTCCCATTCTTCACTTTGTTGTTTAGCTCTGATTTGCATTTCTTATCTCCAAATATGTATAGGTAGGTTGCTAAGGGCCTCCTCTGAGCGGGAGCTCTACCTGTGTCTCATTTAATTCTCCTGAGACTCCGCAGAGGACACATTATGAGTCCCATTGCCGATGAGAAAGCTGAGACTTCAGTAGCTTAATTAATGTGCCAAGGTCATGGAGGCAGGGAGTTGGAACTGAAGTTTGAACCCAGGTCACCTGGCTCCATAATCATGCTTTTCCTCACTATGCCTGGTTGCTTCATATCATTTGGTTTCATTTTTGACAGATGCAGATCCAGTACAGTTTAAACACCTATCCAGGCCCTGTGGGTAACAATGCTACTAAAACGGTTTCTGTGGCACATATGCTGACGGTATGTCTCGAATCCTCATCTTAGGCTATATGGAAGAACAGATAAATTGTGTCACTCAAACTTGGTGTGTGGGGTCTCTTTTTTCCCACTGCTGATGTTTTTAGTCAGCATTGACCAACAGGATTCTCTACAAATATAGAAAGGCTCTAAATCTGCATTGTTCAATATAGTTGGCACTAACCACATGTGGCTATTCAGCTAGATGGTCAGCATGACTGAGGAACGGAATCTTTCATTTTAATTAACTTATGTTTAAGTGTACATAGCCACATGTGGCTAGTGGCCATCATATTGGACAGCATAGGCCTAGATGGGTCTATAGGTAGACCGCAAATTTGAGTGGTGAGGGATTCAAATCAGAAGCCCGTATGATTTGAACAAGTTACCAGACACATCTTTATTTTCATTACTTTAAATATAGAATGGCGGTAGTAACAGGATGTGCCTCACAGCTTACTTGTGAGGATTATAGGAGCAGTTTTATGTAAACATTCTCAGCACAAGCATAGCACACAGTAGGTAAGGGCTCATCAATGTTAGTAGCTATTATTTTGACTATTACTATTTTTAATGTTTATTTTTGAGAGAGAGAAAGAGCGTGAGCAAGGGAGAGGCAGAGAGAGAGAGGGAGACACAGAACATGAAGCAGACTCAGGCTCCGAACTGTCGGCACAGAGCCTGACGTGGGGCTCGAAGTCACAAACTGTGAGATAATGACCTGACCTTAGCTGAAGTCAGATGCTTAACCAGCTGAGCCACCCAGGTGCCCTGACTATTATCGTTTTCAGTTCAACTTTCTAAATAATTTGAAGTTGTTTGCCTTTTTTGTGACTTCAAATCTACTTAAAAGTGCTGATAACATACTAGCTGCTTAATAAATATGTATTGAATTAAGTTTTTGAAATCTCGAATTTAGGACTTTTGATACATAAACTGTTATGTGTATGTAGAGAAAATGCTGGAGAGTCTCCAAAAATGCTTTCACTTCTTCAGATGTACAATAGGAAAGTAAAAGTCTGTCAAGACAAAGGAGAAGGAAAGAAAGTGAAGAGGCTCTAATACTTAGAAACAAAATTAAAATTCTCTCATCTCTTGTCCCACATGACTCAAATACCCATAATTTTTAAAAGTCCATTTCAGGGGCTCCTGAGTGGCTCCATCAATTGAGTGTCTGACTTTGGCTCAGGTCATGATCTCACGGTTTGTGGGTTTGAGCCCCTCATCGGGCTCTGTGCTGACAGCCAGCTCAGATCCTGGAGGCTACTTCAGATTCTGTCTCTCTCTCTCTCTCTCTCTGACCCTCCCCTGTTTACGCTGTCTCTCTCTCTCAGAAATTAAAAAAAAAAAAAAGTCCATTTCAAGTTTGAAATGTGTGAGGAGGTGATCAAGGAAGGGAAGGGCATTTTAATAGGACACATTTAAGTAGTAGGAAATGATTTCTCATCAGGCATATTATAAATCGATCTTGGTGAGTTTTATTAGCCAGTCCACATCGAAATCACCAGACACACCTAAAGACACTTGCACACCACATTTAGTGTGTACGTACATGTCTCTTTGTGTGTATGTGTACATATATTAAAACTGACATTAAAATTAGATAGTAAAACTTTTTCATTTAGTGCCAACAAAGTCTAGCCACAATAAATTGAAAATGTGAACTACTTTGGCATGCCTTAGCTTCATAAAGCCCTGTAAATGGCTATACAAATATTTTTATAAATGGAAATCATATTAGACCTGAGGTTTAAAGTACTGTAGATAGGAAAGAGAGGTAAATAATTGCCTTTTTTTACTTTCTGACCGTATTATAAATGCCAGACAATGGAAAAACTAGTAAAATTAAAAAGGCATTCCTAACATAAAACAACATACTGGTTCACAGATTGTCTTTCTTCATCATCTGCGTTGTGGATTTATAGCCATTACCTACGACTTAGTGGCACAGGAAAGGACTCACGGTGCTTTGGGCTGGCCTGCAGGGCTAGTAGAGATGGGGTCGGGGGCCGGACCTGAGAGGCACCATGCTGTCCGCCAGGGCTGGTGGCTGCTTGGCTGACAGCTTAAAAAAAGAGAGGCCAGGGGCGCCTGGGTGGCTTAGTCGGTTAAGCGTCCGACTTTCGCTTAGGTCATGATCTCGCGGTTCGTGGGTTCGAGCCCCGCGTCGGGCTATGTGCTGACTGCCAGCTCAGAGCCTGGAGCCTGTTTCAGTCTGTGACTCCCTCTCTCTCTGACCCTCCCCTGTTCACGCTGTCTCTCTCTCTCTCCTAGAAATAAATAAAAATATTAAAAAAAAAAAAAAAAAAAAGAGAGGCCAACTGCTCCGCTAAAGGAAATATAATATGATCTTTTAATGAGTTGAATGTGGAGAAGTTTTTGAGGAAAAGGAACCGAGGGCCTACTGAAGGGATTTGTTGGTCACAGTCTACACCTTCGTTAGCTGTTAAAAGGTGCCAAGCATAGATACTTGGCAGTTTACTCTCAAGTAATTCCCTCCTTTTAAAAACTGTCCGTGGCATGCTACCAAGATGGCCTTATTGTTAGGGCTTTGTTTAATTGTTGACTTTCTCTTGATTTTTATTATTCAAGTAAGCCCTACCCATTGTTTCAGAGGTCAAGGAGCTTTTTCATTGTATTTCTTCCCAACTGTAGCCCCTGGTCGGCTGCACTCTCTTCTTAGGCAAACTTTCTGTAGCAGCTGGTTTGGAAACTATCATTCCACACATCACAGCAAATCTCAGACAAGTTGAGTTTAATTATTCCCTGTTGACTAGCTCTGCCATTACTAAAATCTCTTTTAACACGCTGACATTGAGAGTGGAAGTGTAGGGTTTCCAAGCTCTCAGCACAATAGCTTTTGCATTAATATCTCACAGTTTATTTCATGGAGTAGAGGCCTGCTTGTGGTGTCTAAAATGTGTTTAAACATAAATTGCAAAGAAAGGCATGGTGACAAAATAGACCTGTATATAGGGGAAAGAAAGCCTCTGAATAGGCTTAGGTATTTTTTTAAGTGCATTTCTCTTATTAAAAACTCTTTTTTTTTTTTTTTTTGCCTTTCAAGAGCACGTCAAAGAGATTTTAATCACCCTTTTGTTTTCGTTAATTTTTATGTTTTATTACTCTGCTAAATAAATAGTATGAGTATAATGTATCCCAAACTAAACTTTTCATGATGTTTAACAAACTGTAATTTCATGATTAATAGTGCCTAATCTGAATGTCCCATGAAACTTTGTGCAGTGAGAGGTGTTCAGTGTTACTAAAGGTGAGCAACCGCACAAAAGGGACAGTTCAGTGATTGTTTCCAAGGAGATTTAAAGTCTTACGAGTTATGAGAAAAACAATAAAGCATTGGCACGGAATATCTAGTATAACATGTCCTAGGATTTATCACTACCTAGAAATTAAGGAATATGGACAGAAAGAACTGAATATGTTTTAATATTTTTCTTTATTTCTTTATTTTCCTTGGTTGGATTTGATTTTTAATTTTTAATTTTTTTTTGTTTTTTATTTATTTCTAGGAGAGAGAGAGAGAGAGCGTGAGCAGGGGAGGGTCAGAGAGAGAGGGAGTCACAGACTGAAACAGGCTCCAGGCTCTGAGCTGGCAATCAGCACAGAGCCCGATGCGGGGCTCGAACCCACGAACCGCGAGATCATGACCTAAGCGAAAGTCAGACGCTTAACCGACTAAGCCACCCAGGCGCTCCTGGATTTGATTTTTAATTTTTTTATGTTTATTTAGTTTTGAGAGAGAGAGAGAGAGAGAAGCAGAGTGTGAGCAGGGGAGGGGCAGAGAGAGGGGGAGACACAGAATCTGAATCAGGCTCCAGGCTCTGAACTGTCAGCAGCACAGAGCCTGATGTGGGACTCGAACTCGCAAACCCTGAGATCATGACCTGAGCCAAAGTCAGATGCTTAGCTGACTGAGCCACCCAGGCATCCCTGAATATGTTTTAAAAATTCATTTTGAAGTATCAGACATAGCAGAATCTAGCACATGGGCTCTATTGCTTTAAAGTTACAGGCGCTTAGTGAAAACATCTTAGCTGATGAACACCCATTGATTTCAATAAACACAGGGCCAGAATATTCTATTTCTTTGGTAGCCGTACACTGTTCCCCATCTATGCCTCACGCTTCCAAATTATGCCTGTAGAACACTCTGAAACATAGTAGAAGGGACTCTGAGGGACCCAGGTCCTTCCTGATGGGGTTACCTTGACTTTGCTTTCTTTGGGGGTTAAGGCACATCACCAATTTCACAAGTAATATTTTAAAAAATCCAAATCTGATTATGTCTCTCCCCTATCAAAAACCCTTCAATGGTTTCCCATTGTGTTCATGATGAAGTTCAACATTTATATATTATCACTTAAGAGGCCCTGCATCATCTGCTCCTGCAAAATCTTCAGCCTACAACTTCTTTCCATTTTTTAGCCATCTCTATTTCTTAAACTTGCCCCTAGGCTCTCACACATTGTATACATTCATTCATTCATTCATTTATCCATTCATTATTTTTTTAAACGTTTATTTAGTTGTGAGAGAGAGGGAATAGTGCCTGTGCAAGCAAGTGAGAAAGGGGCAGAGAGAGAGGGAGAGAGACAATCCCAAGCAGGCTCCACACTGTCAGTGCAGAGCCTGATGCAGGGCTCAATCTCATGAACGATGAGGTCATGACTTGAGCCAAAGTCAAGAGTTGGATGCTTAACTGACTGAGCCATCCAGATGCCCGTATCTATTCATTATTTCTTAAATGCTGACTGTGTTAAGCACCATATTGATTGCTAAGGGCTTTGTCAGGGGGTAAAATAGAAATGGTGTGTATGATCCTGAAGTTTATAAACTAGTCAGGAAGCCAGAAATGGAACAAATAACCATAAAAGCTATTCTCTCAGACTGTTTTTCTATCGCACATGGCTATTTCATTCTTATATTTCATGTCTCACATTAAATATCCTGTCCAGATGGAGACTTCCCTGCTAGGTTAGAGCCTCTTAATATACGCCGAAGAAATAAAACAGAACCAAATTAGTAGAAATTAGACTTAAAGACGTCATAAAAGTCCAACTTGGCTCTGTGGCTTCTGGGCTCTTCACAAGTCTTTGTCAGTTACCTTTACTCATTTGACGGTGTTTAGTTCCTATGGTTTAAAGCCATGCTTAGCTTTTTGGGGGAGGGGCTGACATACAAGATAGAGAAGAATCTCTAAAAGAGTTAGAAGGAATCATTTATTGAGTCTCTATCCATCACAAACATTTTACTCCTACTAAAATAGTTGATCTTTATACAAACATTGTGAAATGAGTATAGAAAAACAGGAGAAGATAGAACTACAGCCCAGAACTTTAAGGACATACCACTCAAATCTGCCACTGGGACCCCTTTGTATCCTCAACTGTAAACTGGAAATAATAGTATCTATTTCTTAGGATCATTGGGAGAGTTACATGAGATAATAAACGCAAAGCCATCCAGAAGATGTCTGGTACGTTCTAAGTTCTGACTTGTATTGTTATTCCTTGGTGTAGATGAGAGAAAAGGCTTGCAAGGGTTAAATAACTTTTGAAGATAATAGAGGAAGCAATAAAAAGAAACAGAGTCAGGACTGAGACACAGGTCTGTCCAATTCCAGACTCTAGTATCTACTCTTTACACCAAAGCAGGTGAATACTTACCCACTGATTAAGGTGATAGGAAAGCCCATCAGTAGCTACCAGAAGCATAGAGTCTGCTTTTAAAAACATGAGTTTAAGCAATTTTGTCTTCATGCCTGGTTTCTGTGAATAAATTTGTGCTTGATTCCTTAAGTAATTGTCAACAGTGGTCATCTGAGTAATGTGCCAGATGGTTGCATAAACCCCTGGGAAGCAGCATATTCTTCTGTTTAATTTTAAAATACTATGTGCCAGGTTCAGAAGGGAAGATAAGAAAGGAATGACCCTGTCTTGTGCTGATAAATTGTTTTCTCCAAATGTACCTTCAGTTGGATACCATTTTATAGAATCTCTTTCCTTAGATGGTCCAAGAAGCCATGGCTTAGAAAAAAAAAATCCCTGTCATTAATCTTTATGTCTTTAAATATGTCTTTAACATATGTCTTTAAAAAATTGTCCGTAATTGAAGCATTGTTGATATAACTGATACTTCAGGCATAAAATTATTGTTTAGATTTTTCTTTATAAAAAGATGTCTTTATTAAGGCTTCTTCTTGCATTGCATTTTTATAATTATTACTTTTTTTTTTTTTTTTTACCTACCTGTCCTTTACAGTAGTCCAGAGCAACAAAAAGGACACCTTTAGATACACTTGGGTGGCTCAGTCATTTGGGTGTCCAACGTCGGCTCAGGTCATGATCTGACGGTCTGTGAGTTTGAGCCTCACATTGGGTTCTGTGCTGACAACTCAGAGCCTGGATCCTGCTTTGATTCTGCGTCTCCCTCGCTCTCTCTTTTTGCCCCTTCCCTGGTCACACTCTGTCTCTCTCTCTCAAAAATAAATAAACATAAAAAATGGAACCTTTATAATTTTGACTCCTGTTCCATGCACTAGTAACATATAATAATGCTGGAAGGAAACACTTAAAGGACCAATCCCAATTTGTTCAATTGAGATTTACTTTTAGTTTAATTAAACATCTAATATGATCCAGTTTTGGAAATATTTGAGTTTGAGTAGTAACTGTAAAGACAGATATTTTTAAGAAAACGAACATAATTGTTTGCCTGTGGGGCGGTGGAAGCATAAAAAAATACCCACCACTGGGCCTTTTGGGGTTTATTGCACATGAAGTCTTTAGAATGATGCATATGAGTTAGCACGGTAAATAATGGGTTCAAAGTATATTCTGAGAAAAAGGGATTTGGCAAAGCAAAACCTTAGAACCTGAACCAGGAGGGGGAGTATAAGAACTTACAATGTGGTTTGTGCCTATGGACTGCAAAACATGATGAGTGGAGTAAGAAGATGTCAGTGTGAGATTAGTGGAGGCCTCACGGAGCATTCTGCATGTCACATTAAGTTCCTTGGCTTCCAGGCTGTCAGTAATGGACAGTCACTGAAAGACTTTAAGCAGCATATTAACATGATTTGATCTGTATACAAACTAAATCATTGGCTGCATTAGTCAGAATGGATCTAATGTGGACTAGTCTGGATGCAAGGAGTTGAGTGTGATGATTAAAGATGGAGAAGATAAGCAACAGTGAGAAGCAACTGCTATGAAAAATATTTAGGAAATACAGTTTGTAAGGTTTGGGGATTGGCTGGATTGACATGAGAGAGGTCTAAGTCTAAGATCGTGCAGGCCAGAGAAAGAGAGTGAACACAAAGTGTTTTGAGAATTGGCCAGACCGAATTGAAGATGCTTCTGGGACAAGTGGGTATACCAGTCTGGAGTTCAGAGGGGATAGCCATTACTGTGGATAGACATTCTTTTCAGGAAGTTACCAGCATAGGGAGGGAGGGACGAGAAAAGCTTTGCGAATGGTTGGAAGAGACCCTAGTAGGTATGTTAACGGAAAACAGGCTGAAGACAAAACCCGGGGAGAAACCCAGCGTTTACTCAGCAAGGGGAAAAAATGACCCCGTGGAGGATCCTGAGAAAGAATCCAGAGGTGTTGAAGGTGAGCCAGGCAAGAGTGAGTCATGAATGCCAAAGTGGTAGGCCATTTCAAGGAGGAGGTGGTTACTAGTGTCAAATGTTGTAATTTTCACCTGTATTTTGTGTTTATTCCTATGATCACTTCTTACTGTGCTTGCTAATGCTAGAAATAGGTATACTATGAATGGGGGTCAAAATGAAAATAGAAACAATATGTCCTCTCCTTAGGGTAAACTGTAGGGAGACAACACTGACGTGTAAACAAAACCATTATAATAAATCATTTAACTGACAATTACATAGTGCTTTGAGTTTATTATGTGCTCTGATATCTCCTATCACTTTACTTTCACATGAATCCAGTAAGAGAAGCACTGAGATCGTAGATGTCTCTCCTTCCTCCAAGTGAAGAAGCCAGTGCACAGTGAGGCTGAGTGACTTGCCAAGGTTAGCAGCTGGTGACCTTAGAGCTTGGACAATACACTATTATGTCCTCAACCTCCTGACCCATTGGGCCTTCACAATACCAAGTTAGGAATCCAAACGTGATGCAGCATAGTATATTCCTTCAGCCCATGGACCCCAAATCTTCATCAGGTGTATTACTTTCCTCCTGGTCTTTAGTAATCAAAGTCTTCAAATTCATAACATTTCAATCATTAAAATGTCAATCACCATTTTTATATAATCTCTTTTCTGTTCCATTTTCCATCCATGGAAAGAAATTTCCAATTACAATTTATTTCTTCTGAGATTAAGTGTATTTGGGGGATAATTTCTAGACGCTTAGGCCTTTAGTTATACCTGTAAGGGTATCTACAGGAGCCGATAAAGTAAAATCCTATACGATCCAATGGAAAGAAAGAAAATAAATTGATATTTGTCAAGATTTTGTAGAATATTGGGAAGCATTATCTTTAATAAATAGATGATAATAATAGATAATCGTACAAGACAACTAATAGATGAAAATCTGTACAAGCAACTAAAAAACTTAAACCCAGTTCTTGGGAGGTGACAGGGTTACAATATTTGATGCGAGGTACTGCCATCCCAGTTCTTAAACATGAACAGCATGTCTGTGTCAGATCAGACCAAAGGCAGACTTTAAAAACATTTTTTTTTTGCATATATTTCTCTTAGTAAAAATATGTGGCACCTGGAACAAAAAGACAATTCTTGTTTCTCATTCCTCAATCTTTTCTTTGTCAGTTTTGCCTGTTAGATTTCATATAGGATTTCATATGAATTTCCTCTGTCTTGTTCTCTACTTTGGATGGAGCCCATTGAATGTTGGTTTAGTTTCCTATTGCTCATTCTTAAATGACCTGGTGTGTTCCTTTTGTATTAATTTATTCTCTTGGGGACTTTCTATTTTGCTGGAGTCAGTACTCTGACTTCCCTTCAGAAAACTAAGGCCAATAATTCCCCTGCCCCACTGCTCCATCTATATCTTAATAGTTTTCTCTAGTACTTCTTTCGGGCAAGTTTCCCTGTTACAATGGAAACCATTTTACAATAGCTGAGGAATAACTTCTTATCCCTGTTATTATACATATTCACCATTTCCTTACTCCACCTCGGAGTAACATAGAGTAAGTGTTTGGCGAATGACTATTGAATTATTTATTCCAATAATCATTTATTTCACTTAAAATTATTTTCATTTTCTTCTGGATCAATTTCTAAATACATTTCAGCATCATTTTTACACTTCTCTTTTTAAAGGACTGCAATGGCCATGATATAAAATGTTAAAGAGTTTAATAACTGTTATAAAACAATATTTCAAACTTCATTTTATCCAACATGTATTGATTGGTACATACTTTGTACAAACCACTGGACTAGGCATTAGAAGAGATATAAAAACAACAAAGGTCTTGTCTCCAAGAAGAACAAAGCCTTATAGGGAATTTAGGATGAAGGAAAACTAAACAATCGACCTTAATTATTATTGGTTGTTAATAGATTTCTTCATAAGAATCAAAGTAGTTTAATTCATTCATATCATCTCAGCAAATGTTTCTAATAGAAAGTATGGTGCCATTTTATTTGTGACGTCTTCTTTCTCTGAACCTTCTCTATTGCTTCTTTTTTGCTAAAAAAAACATAAAATAATAATAATTAAAAAAGTATTTTCTGTTAGAAAATTGGCATGTTTAAAATTAATTATGCTTAGATACTCAAAGGAGACAACATTCTTAAAATAATGCAAGGCATTTGTGAGCACACAGTGATATAAAAATAGAAACAAATTTCGTCTGTACATTTTGAAATTTTCTTATTAATTTAACAACATGGAAAGCAGAATATCCATTTTGGCATTTTATCCTGTATGTGTGAAAGACTGTTCTGTAATTTACAAATGAAATACTGCGCTTTGGGTTTAGAATTTGCAATCTCAGAATGGAGAATCAAAAGCCTACAAGACACATTGGAAAGGACATTATGGATAAATCTCCAAAGCACCTGTAAGTTTATTAAAAATGGCTTAATGCAGTTAGTTTGATTTTTCTTATGAAGTTGCCAAGTTTAACAGTGTTCTCCTCTTCAATAAAATGAAAGGAAAAACATCCCCAGCTGCTACTTTTGTTTGAGGAGACACTGAGTCTTCCAATCCTAGGTAAATTATGGGGTAAATTCCCTGTGAAGCGTGTGGAATGTTTCTAGAATTAGGGAAGCTGGCTCATAAATTCAGAGTAAAGAAATTATCATAGCTTTGGCTCTGTGCTGAATGGGAAAAAAAAAAACTGGCCAAGTTCACATTTTTGGCACCGCCTGTTGTATATATACCTTTGAATTGTGCCTTCGTTTGACCTGTTAGAATTAGGTACCCTGGGAAACTATAATTTGGAGGTTGTTTCTGAGAGAACAGAGAGGCTTGATGTTGACTCTTAAAGTCTGAGTCGGACAGACAACTTTAATGATTAAAATAGGTATCTAAATCAACAGAGGTAAAAATAGAAATGACTCGATCATAAGAGGGTTTGCAATACTAGGCATGTGGACGAAATAGTTTGTGATAGTCTAGGGATTTCATTTCCGGTATGAAATATATAGATGGCTAAATATAATTTTCCTAAAATATTACTTCATTGGGCAAGTAGTAAGATATCATCTTGGCCTTTGTATTTTGGCTGGCTGACATTTTCTTTTTTCCCATGAAAAAAAAGTGGAACTGGCCTCGTATAGAATTAAACACAACAGAGTGTCGTTCTGCCCCTCTCTGTTTATTAAGATAAACTTCTGATAAGGTGGCTAAGCAGGAAGTTGGAATAGTTCAGAGAAACTAAAGACTACTTCTGCCTCTCGTGATCTGGGACATATTACTTTACATTTAAAAATCTATTTTAAAGGTTCCTTTTTTCTTTCTTTCTTTTTTTTTTTTTTAAAGTATAAGAGGTACTGAGTTTTGAATAATACTTTAGGTTTCTTTTTAGTGGATATTGAATAAGTGTGAAAAAAATGTCAATATTTTTATTTGTATTAACACTCTGAGGTCAGAGCAAACATTTAATCATATGAGAGAAAGTATGCCACTTGGGTTCTGGAATGTTTGAAAAGAACATAGCAGAACACACTTGAAAGTATAATTACCATCATTTCCATTTATGAGTAATTTTTATAGCATCTTGATTATTTCAGTCCAAATTAATGAGATTAATTTAACCTATTTTTGGTAACTCCATATGTTGATTTTCTTATCATAGTGTAAGGTCTTTCTTCTACTTATATGTCTGAGTCAGGGAAAGATTTCACCTGTGACCCAGGATAAGATATTAAGTACTATATTTCTTGTAAATATCATGTGTGATTTTTTTGCCCCTACATTAAATAATACAGAAAACAAATTCTTCTTGATAACTATTTTCATCAGCTACAGCACATTGTTAATTTAATTTAGTCTATAGTTAGGGAGTAAACTTGTGCCAGAGGAAGGGGATATATTGTCTATAACCTTTCAAAGGTAGAAACCAAAATTTGAGCAAATACAATTTATTTTTACCCACATGGCAACTTTTTATTAAAACTATGCGTACATTTAGCACAGATGAATTTTATACTATTCTAAATCACAAATATTTTGCTTTTACTATATTCTTTAAATTTTTATATATGTTAAAGAAGTTATGTCCTTGTGCGGGAATTTGAATTTTTTCTTCATATTTTAACTTTTCCATGTGACTTGCCATTTGTCTGGTTTCAGTGTGAAGAGTCCTCTCAATGAAAACCAATGTCAGAGAGGTTGTTGCCCAATTTCTCCTCTAGGATTTTGATGGTTTCCTGTCTCACATGTAGGTCTTTCATCCATTTTGAATTTATCTTTGTGTATGGTGTAAGAAAGTGGTCTAATTTCATTCTTCCATGGAGGTGGGTAGGAGAGGGGCTAGATGGGTGATGGGCATTAGGAGGGGACTTGTGATGAGCACTGGGTGTTGTATGTAAGGGATGAATCACTGAATTCTACTCCTGAAATCAATACTGCATGGTATGTTAATGCACTAAAATTTAAATTAAGAAAGAAAGAAAGAAAGGGAGAGAGGGAGGGAGGAAGAAAGAAAGAAAGAAAGAAAGAAAGAAAGAAAGAAAGAAAGAAAGAAAGAAAGAAAAAAGAAACAAAGAAAACCAATGTATTATTTGATCATTTATAGCCCAGCCTGATTATAAGCTTTAAGCACCAAGAATCTAACAAAGTGGACTAATGAGATATCCAAGACAGTTTTGATACAGAAAAGAAGATTAGATATAGGGTCGACATGGACTTTTAAGCTGACATAGGAGATGAATTTAGAATCTTTTTGGTTTGCCCCTAACCAATTATGATGTAATTGATGTTAACAAATCTGACCTAGCAGGATTTTAATCTACAACCTGGCAGCATTCACCAATTTCACAGCTACAATTCTTTAACCTAATATCTCTCAGACAAACCAAAATAAAATAATACCATAATTTAATAAAGAACCAAGTAGTTTAATTTAAAGCAGCATGGGAAGAAAAGAGATGATGCCAAAAGGTAGAAAATTATCAGCATTAGCTCTGGAATCTAAAGCATTTCCAACAAAAACTCATTATAAAGTCTAAAAGTGGTTTCAAAAATTCTACTAAAAGTGATCAGATTATTTAACAATAGAATTATAATCCCCCCCCCCCCCAACTCCCTGCCCTATCCATGTCTTCATGTGACAGGCAGCTATTCTCTTTCATTTCTCAGGGATTTTTATTTATTGCATTTATTTTATTTATTTCATTTCACAGAGAATATTTTAAAGGCATATTCTCCTAGAGGATCAGAGTCAGTAGCTGGGGGAGTAAAAATTCTGTTAATTGAAGTATGGAAACTGAAAGGGCCAGTACTTACAATCCATTTAGACATTATTATTTTAATAAAAAGTGTGTTTTATTAAAAACAATTTTGGGGGTGCCTGGGTGGCTCAGTTGGTTAAGCTGGCTTAGGTCATGATCTCATGGTTTGTGAGCTCAAGCCGCATGTTGGGCTCTCTGCTGTCAGTGCAGAGCCTGCTTTAGATCCTCTGTCTCCCTCTCTCTCTGCCCCTCCCTTGCATATGCTCTCTCTTTCTCTCAAAAATAAACATTTAAAAAGTAATAAATAAATAAAGACAATTTTGAAGTCACATGTGCATATACATGCATACAGAACCATTTTCCTGCCTTAGGCTTGCACGTCTTCATGGAAGCATAGATTATGTACACATATAGAGTGAATTTTCAATTATCCAAGAACAAAATAACTTTTTCTGGAGGAGGGGTTGTAGGATAGAGATTACCCATGGTGAAAAGCACACATAGAGGATTTTTGAAGGCAGTTAAAATTAGTTAACAGTAAATAATAATTTCACAGTAGATAATAAACACCACAGTATCTTCTTCTACTCCAGCTGGAGCTTGAGTTCCCTGGCCAATCGGATGTGTCATATAAATGGAGAAATGCCCTCTTCATCTACTCACTGTCCATCCTTAGCACCTAGGAATGGCTTGTCCCCAGGAAAGGCTAGAAAGCTCAAAGGCTTGCCGTAGGACTGAAGGAGTTGAATTTGCTGCTGCAGATACATTTCCATCCAATTCATCCTCTAAGTTAAGAGACAAATTGATGAAAAGTAAAACATGTAAGAAAACAAACAATAAATAATAGACTGTAAAAGTAGACAATGACATTTTGACTGTTTCTTGCCCAGCAATTCACATAATTTATGTACATTTACAAACATAGTTTATTTGCATGGATTTCATGTTTAGTGTATGCAAACTTAGGAACTATTGTTTTTACTCTCTCAGAAATAAAATAGTAAACCTCTTGTTAAATGTAGGATATACCTCACTTCAGGACATTTGCATTAAGTAATTATTTTACAACATTGGCTTTTTCTTACATTTGTTACATTTGGTCATGTTGACTTGACATTATGTGTGATTGCCATCCATGGTGTCTTTATTACCTTACTTATTATAGCCGGATAATAAGTACTGACTCCTAGACACATTTGTGCACAACTCTTTACCTGGGAGGGGATTTGAAAATAATTGTTAAACATTTAGTTGTTCTGCAAAAACTCCTCTTGCACATTACATTTGGAGCGATGTTGAGAGAGTGATAAAAATGTGGGCAGTTCAGATCCTGTGTAGTGGAATGTTCAGTAGCACCATTAAAACAGCTACTGAAAATAAGAGCACAATCTTCCCCTCTCTGTCACCCTGCTGTTAGCATTATTCTAATGTACATTAACCTGTAGTTTTTTATAGCCACCACATAATAAATAGAAAAGATAAACAATTTTTAAGAAAAATTGTATGTTTTGTTCAGGGTAAGTTCTTCTAGCAATCATTGTTGTACACATGACCTAGAGAAAGCTGTGATATTAATGGGAAGCTATCAAGATGAACAAGGGGCAAGAAGGGGAGGAAAAAATGGGACCCTCTCCGTGCAGTGTGGGAGATGGGATCTTTCAATGAGAGTGAAATTCATGATATCCATAGTATGGCCCAGCTGTTTGGGAGCATTAAAAATCCCTTCGCTTAAGCTGTTGAAAGCTGCAAAAAAAGACCAAATGTTTTCCATCTCAAAACACATTTTACTTAGCTGTGTTTTGAAAGCTGTTATCTAAACATTAAAAAAAAAAACCGCAGCATATTCTAACATGATTTCTTCCTTGGGTACAAATCAGCAGTTATAATTTAATTTGGGTAAGAGAGTGAAAAAGGTAGAAGGAAAAGGCACATTTTATTCTCCTACCTTCTTGTTTATTTTTCCTTAAAGTATTTGAAGGACATAAAACAGGGAAATAAAAAAGTCACCAGCATACAGTTTTGTTAACTTATCTTGTGAACATTAAACATTATGCCTCAAATTTCGTATGGTACATAAAGTGTTTCGCCTTGTAAGATCATGTGTACAGCACTTCAAAAAAGCCAGTGGGACAGCTCACTAAATGTAATGGATGTGTAACAGCAGATCTTCAGATCTCTTGTATTTAGCATGACAACTTTGGGTTCTTTAGGTGCTTTAAACATGATATCTAAAACCACATAGTTTTTTCCCTAGTGATGAAAAACATAGTCTAATTACAAACTGCTCTTATGCTCTAGATGGCTTGACCATCCGGTGCAATTGCAACATTTGGATTATACTGTATCTCCTTTTGTTACTGAAATTAATCAGTTTTACGACTTCGCCTTGTTTTCGTAACACATTTTCATGTTACTTCTTACTAGAATGCATGCTCAGGGACGATAGTCACAGTTTGGAAGTGTGTTGTCTAATGGTGCAATAAACACTTTATTTCCATTACCTAAAGGAAGAGGTGAGATCTTAGCTGCTTTCCGGTTACATACATGCGTGTGTGTCTTCACCAAAATCTTCCAGAAAATCTTATTAAGCAGTTTCAGAAGATATCTTGAAACAGAACAACTGATTTCCACTTGAAGACTTGCTTCTATAAACCAACTTATTTGCTGTCAAAACTTACGTTGGCTACTATGTAGACAAAACTTTTGTCAGGAAACTCTACTAGGAATGTGGCTTAGACAAGGAATATGACATGGGGTCAGTGCCTTACACCCAGGATTCAGACCACCAGTGGTTTTTGGTGATAAAAGCACAAGGAAGTTTCAAACAGTGTAAATAATCAGATAAGGAAGCCAACAGCAAGGGCAGGCATTCTGGGTCTAGGAGGAAACTGCCACCAGTAACCCCAAAGGACCTACCTTGCGCCATGAGACGTAATTATGGTTTAATGACATAATGGTAAACATCACATTTCATTGTTTTTTCAGATTTATGTTTGTGGACAGAAAAATAAGAACTTGTTTCGTCTTCTTTTATTTTTACCTTTATGTTTCTCCACAAATCTAAGTGAAGAATGTGAGATGAGGATAGGTAATACTTTTTGTAAGGTGACACTTGAGAACCTTAGTAGATTAAAATTTTACTTCCAAGACGTGCTTCTCTTCCCTGTCTTGAGTGCTGAATTTCTTTTTCATGTGTGTTTTCCTAACAGACTGCAATTTAAATGCATTCATCAACGAGACACTAATTGAAAAAATGAGACGATGCCATAAACCAAGCTTTGGTACAAACTGTTCCCACTCTGATTATGATTGAGCCTTGGGGGCATCGTGTTGCTTCTCTGGCCTCTGTGCTCACATTCACAAAATGACTGTATTAATTACTAATATGCCATATAGATTCACTGATGCTTCAGGAAATGCCCCCCTAAATTGGTCTTGAAAATGCCCCTTGTGTGTTCTTCCTTCCTTTATCTAACATGAATTGCTACACCAAGGTTAGCATCCCTTAGGCTCCCTGTCAGTCAGTGGTTGGCTCAGAGTGACCCTGAATGCCAACCCCCAGTATCAGATGGATGACATCTTTGGCAAAGTAGGAGGCCATTCTTTCTGGTCTTTATGTCTGAGCTAGTGCAGCCTTGGTAAAGGATTATGGCAGAATATACAGTCACGTTGATCAAGGTTTGAATCCCATCTTTAATACTTAACAGTTGTGTGACTCTAGGGCAGGTTATTTACTCAGCCTTGTTGAATTCAGTTTTGTCATCTGTAAAACAAGGGTAATAATCACTCATAGCCTGTTAGTGAATTATTAAGTGAAATGATGCATAATAAGTACTTGACATAGAGGAGGCACTTCATAAATGATTGCATTATGATTTTATATGTTACCATCTTATCATCATCTCTTGTTTCCATTACTTCACTAGCTTGCTAATTGGTCACCCAGTATCCACTTGCTCCACCCCAATTCATTTGCCACATTGTTGCCATTAGGGTTTTCACAGATGAGAATTTGGCAAGAACCATGTCTGATTTCTTTCAAGAATGAATGAATAAATGAATGAGTAAAGCTAACAAGACTGATGAATTTTAGAAACAAAATATATAATGGATATCTTTTGCCTACATTTCCAATCAAAACCAACCAATTTACAAAACAGTGAAAATCATGGGTTGATTTTTAAGTGATTACAACACACACACACACATACACACACACACACACATATAAAACAGCAGTGGAGCATATGTATTTAGGCATTATGCTTACAATGTAGAAGTGTTTTGTGATTTTTGTTATTATTATTATTGCTATTGTACATGGGTTGACTATGGCAGAGATTATGCCTTTGGTTGTTGAAAATGGAAAGACCCATTCTCTGAAATAAAATGCTTCTAGTTTATCTACAATGCATTACGCCTGGATATATACCTTGAGTATGTTATCAGTTATTCTTAGGTTAATAAAAAATTACTCTAGAAATTTCATGAGCTTATCTATTACTTTTAGATTTTACCAGAACAATTATTTTTCACTGTTCCTTTGATTTATGTTAACAGATTCACCCAGCATAGAGTATAAATCTGTCTGATCTGTTAGAATCCATCAGGAAAATTCATCTCTTTGTTTAGAACACACACATGAATATACACACGCCTAAGCTACTATAATCCATGTTTTTAGAACAAACAGGGATGAGGATGATTTTATACACCTGAAGAAAATAGGAGGCTGAATTTTATCAAAGCAATTAAGCAAACATTGAAAATACATTTAGCCTAAGTTCAGCAACAGTAAAATATTCTTTTCTGCCTTTGCCCAGCCTCTGAAAGAGTGCACGTCTCACCTCTCCTATAAAGCTCCTCCTGGCATGCCAGCCCTCACACATCTCCTTCCTGTCTGAAGCTCTGCAGCACTTATCATTTGAGCCACATAATTTAGTACTTAATGACTTAACGGTCTTGTGCTATTTGCTGGTTCTTTCAAGTAGCTTAGTCTAAATAGATTGTATGGGCCGTAACAGCGGGGACGATGGTTTATATTAGCTTTTTATTCGCTCTGTCTTCTAAACCTTATCCTGCATCCTAGTTAGTTTGGTCATTTACAACCTGTGAATCAAGAGCCAAGGCATTGGAGAGTGGTGTGTGATTGAGGAAATATTCCAGAGTTGTTCCGAAACCCAAGAGTCTGTGCCAAATGTGCGTGTGGACGTGTGTATACATGTGATTGTATGGATGCATACGGAAATTAGAAAAAGAATTTCAAATCAGGCATAGACATTCGAACTTGTAGGCTGTCTTGGATATATTCTCACATTCAAAAAAGGAAGCTCTAGAATAATATGTATAGTATAACTCTATTTTGGCAAAAACAGAACACACACACATATATTTCTTTGTTTGGTGTGAGTAAAGAATGCCACAAGAAAAACACACTGGACCGAATATTGACTACCTCTGAATGGTGAAACACCTTTGTGTTGTGTTGTTTGGTTAGGAAAACAGCATGTATTATTTTTGTTTAATTCAAAAGACTTCAAAGAAAATATTTAATTAAAATTAACAGATTTTCTGTAAAAGAAAAAAAATTAAATATCAATCCAGCCTCTTTGTCGGGATTGGTGGGGAACCACAGGTGCTGTGGAGAAAGCATTCCCTAAGAATCAAAAACTCTGTCTTCCAGCCTCAGGCCCAGCACTTACTTGTGTTGGGACCTCGGGCACGTTGTCTACTGTCTGCATCTCCTTTTGCTCGGTTTTATTGTGGTGGTAATTTTACTGGTCATGCCCTTTCATGGTTTTGTATCATCAGGGAACTTCATTAACCTAAGAGGAAGGGAGGAGCGCCTGGGTGGCTTAGTCAGTTAAGCGTCCAACTTTCCTTAGGTCATGATCTCGCGGTTCGTGGGTTCGAGCCCCGCGTTGGGCTCTGTGCTGACTGCCAGCTCAGAGCCTGGAGCCTGTTTCAGTCTGTGACTCCCTCTCTCTCTGACCCTCCCCTGCTCACGCTGTCTCTCTCTCTCCTAGAAATAAAAAAACAAAAAACAAAAAACAAAAAAAAAACCAAACCTAAGAGGAAGGGATATCCCTTGTAAAGAATAATGTGTTATCCCTACTATGCTCTATGTCACATCTGATATGGTTTGATTGGTACTTAGGCCAACCTGGCGATCTCTCTGGGAGCCTGTGGGAATGGCGGCCAACAGCCACTTTATCAGAAGTCGCTAGGACTCCTAAGAGTGGTCTTACTATGACAGGCAAGGGGCAAGGTCATAGTCCATGGCAGGAGTGGAATGGAAAAGAAATAAATTGCTAGTATTATTTTTCACTGATGCATTTGGCACCGATAAGGTTGTATTGTCTTTCTTAAAGCTTCGGACTGGAACTGGGCTAATTTCTGGCAAGCAGTTTAGCAAGGCACTGCTTTGTCCAAAGATCAGCAACCTAGTCATTTTATAAACAATAACAAAAATCAGTCTGAATTTGCAAAGTAACGAACCTTCCTTGGGTACATGCCCCCAAACCATGATCAACTATGTGATTGGCTCTGGAACCAGGAAGCGAATCTTCTGGAAATCTTGTTGTCATAATGTCACCACTATGAAACTTGTAATGACTGCCTTTTCCTATTTTCAACCCAGTGTAGCCCAAGTTCTAATAGTTTATGGAAAGCATTCCATAATTTGGCCTTATCAAGCCTTTGTCGCTAATGCATCGCAACTTTATGGCTCCTGGGATGTCTTAATGACTATACTGAGCAACAGTTCATGAGCAGAAATGGAGGCAAGTATTTGTCAGATGAGAGTGTGAAAGTGCCCCTTTGGAGCTACAGCAGACTGCAGCTAAACACGGGGGAGGGAGTGCTCTTTAACGGGCCTCAACTCCCTGAGGATCTGACGAAGTAAGGCCACTGACTTTGGCTGGGGTATTTGGTACCTGTTGCTGCGACATAAATTACCCCTAAACTTGGTGTCTAAAGACAACAATAAACATTCATTAATTTCAGTTTCCATGGTTTAGGAAATCAGGAGCCACTTAGCTATCTGGGCGGTTCTGGCCCAGGGTCTCGTTAAGTTACAGTTAAAATGGTGGCTACAGTCACCTGAATATTTGACCAGCTTTGGAAATCTACTTCTGATGGCCACTCACTCACCTATGTGTACCCGGCCAACAGACCAAATTTACACACCTCAAACTGAACTCTACTGTGATCCTCTGGATTCATACCAACTTCCTGCTCTGTGTATCTTCTTTCCTTTCCCTTGAATGTTTCATGTCCCATTCCCCACCCCCACCCCCACCCTCACATTTTGAACAACTGCATCTTTTAATGGCATACTTCATATAATGACTAACCTGTACTTCAAACTAAATTTCTGTTCAAGCTTTATCTTAAAAACATGTATCGCTTCCAGTAAAATCATAAAGACTCCTGTTTCTCTTCATGTGCTTTCTTTTACCTATCTCCAAGAAATTCCTATCTTAAAAAAGATTTCTCCTCACTTACATTGGGATCTCTAGCATAACTGTTAGAGGCCATCATGCATTTGCATTTGTATCGCTTCTTTGGGTTATTCTTATTTGGAGCTCTGTTTCCATTTCTATTTTTCAAAAACAACCTGTTGCCTGAGGGACAACAAATAAATTAGGAGAAAAAAAATGTGTTCATCTTCTAATGTAAGGAAGTCTATGAGAAAAACAAGCCATAGAGCGCATTTATGTAGAAGGTAACAACTATTTTTTAGAGTTAGAACTCCTTGTAATGATAGCTAATGTTTATTAGATGCTTATGTGCAAGTAACTGACCTAAATGCTACGCAGGGATTATTTTATTTGATCCTCTCAACAGCCCTATGAGATATTATCATTATCTTCATTTATAGATCAGGACACTGAGGTGATATGAAAAGTTACCAAGGTAACTTGGTGCACATCACTTGCCTAGCATACAGTGAAGCTGTGACTTAAATCCAGACTGTCATACTCTAGATTCTGTGCTTTTAATCACTACCCTATTTTTTCCTCTTTATGAATCTCTGCTATGTACCAGGCATTATACTAAGTTCCTTAATTTTTTTTTAATGTTTATTTATTTTTGGGAGAGAGAACACACAAGAGGGGGAGGGGCAAAAAGAGAAGGAAACACAGAATCTGAAGCAGGTTCCAGGCTCCACACTGTCAGCACAGAGCCTGATGCGGGGCTTGAAGTCACAAACCATGAGATCATGACCTGAGCCAAAGTTGGACACTCAACTGACTGAGCCACCCGGGCACTCCTATACTAAGTCCTTTATATACATTATCTTCAGTTTAATTCTGATAACCTATGATACAGGTTTCATCACCATAATTTTAAAGACAGCATCAAGAAGTTTAAGCAACTCTCTCAGTATCACAGAACTAGACACAGTCTCCATCAAGGTCTCCAGCATCAACATCTAGCTTAGCCAGAAACTGGGCAGAAGGCTGATATCTCATGAGCCTGATTGATTTCATAGTTGCAGGGAGGAAACCTGTGATCTACTGAGCCTGGGGAAGAAGATCTTACTTCATATGGCAGCTTACCACATTCAGTCCATCACCTTCCCTACTAAAGACTACAAGAGGCAGGCTGTTTGTGAAAACAGACTATTGCCACCACAGCCTGGGTGTGAGAGATTTGACAGCTGGGTCACGTGAGTCATGCAGGAACCACTGTTCAGGTGGACAACATTAAGCAAAATTTGGAGGGACAGAGAAGAGTTAGAAAAGACGTGTTGCTTTGCCCTCCACAAATAGTATGGGTAGAGGATACATTAATTATTTGTCTTGATTATTTACTTTGTCATTGCTATGAAATACTTTTCAAAACCTAACCCAAATTCAGTCAGTTTACAATTTATTGAGGGCTTTGATTCTGCGGCGAGCAAGTATTTAGAAGTCAAGTGTAGGGGCACCTGGGTGGCTCAGTTGGGTAAGCATCCGACTTAGGCTCAGGTCATGATCTCACAGTTCATGGGTTCGAGCCCTGCATCGGGCTCTGTGCTGACAGCTAGCTCAGAGCCTGGAGCCTGTTTCAGATTCTGTGTCTCCCTCTCTCTCTGACCCTCCCCTGTTCACTCTGTCTCTCTCTCTCACAAATAAAAAAGAAAAAAAAAACATTAAAAAAATTAAAAAAAAGAAGTCAAGTGTAATCCAAATTTCCCTTGCTCACCCCTTAAACTCCCAGTATTGATACCAGTTACCTTGGCTTTGGTTGAGCATCAGAGAAAAGGATGTATAGTATTTGCATTCAGATGCCGTGTGGTATGAAAAATACATATCTCTAAGTCTGAGAGTTACACACTCAACACAACAAGATACTCATAACAAAAGGCATTTGATCCCTGATTCCTACCCAGGGAACAGATGACTCATGTGCCCCCCTGTTCTATTTTCTGGGTAAAGGATCATTTATTCCCTCTCTGTCTCTCTCACTGTCTCTTTCTCTCAATCTCCCCTTCTTCTCTCTCTCCTCTTCCTCCCCAATAGCTGAACATCAGTAATTTGAGTATGTATATATAACAATGTCACTGTACTGTCCAAGATTAAAAATTAGCAAAATATATTTTATAAAGACATTAAATGATTTTCTTGAAATATTTTAGAATTGATTACCAAGGAGATATACATGGCAAATGGTACACATTTATTATGAGACTTATTGTAGAAACAACAAAAGCCACAAAATTGATATGAACAAACACACTGCATAGGTAAAGTACTTAGTGAATCATTTAAACTTGATTCACCCAAACATTGTTTTGAGAATGTATTAACTTTGCTGGCTACTTGTAAGAGTGGCAGTGAGGAGGAAAAATGTAAAAGTGTGTAAGATGCAGTGTGATATCACACAAAAGCATGAGTTTAAAATTTAAAATTGTGGTCATTTACATCTTACCTTCCTAGGCTCATAATTTCAGTTTTCTCCATGTGTTCCATGGAGTTATTTGTAAATTTATAGTACAGATCATAGGGGAATATAAATTATGTGTGAATCAGGGTGCATATTTTTCTTTCCTCTTTAGGTATTTCCATTCACATCCTTTCTGGCATTCTCCATTCTAGTTGTAGGGCACTGCATTAGCAAGCCTGGATTTGTTTTCCAGCCAAGAACCACACACCAAAGCACAAATACCTTTGAGAATCTGCATCTTGGAAGTGAACCAGTATTTAATTCTGGAGTTTATAGACAGGCTATATTAGGATTTTATTTGAGGCGGAAGAATTGACTCAACAAAATTTATAAAAAGATATTTTTGAAACCATGGATGAAATAAATGTCCATATATTCACGATGATACTGAGATTTTATTGGTACTTTAACCACCCATTGGAATATTTTGACATTTTACCTTAGATATGTATCAAAATATGTGACACCCATTCAATGGATTATAAGCCTAACACACTTTCCTGGCTCTGTAGGGTTTAAAATTTCTTTTCTACTGTTTTAAGTGTCTGGCTATGCTCATTGATATACAAAAATGGAATTTTAGGATTTCCAACATAGAGAAAAGATAAATGTTTCACTAAATCATTGATAAGAACTTAACATATTGATTGTTTTTTAATAATTCTGTAACAGACACATGATAACCAGCACCTACTCTCAGAGCCTTGGAGTGGAGCGATAATTCTAGGGCCAGAACTGCCTCACCACCCCTCCCCCTTTATTTAGTGTGTGCCTCTTTAGTGAGAAGCAAGCACTTTCAATAGATTACAAATTAATCACAGTCATTAGTGTTCTTTACAGAGAAGATTGTTTGGTCACCCCTGTGAAATGTTCTGTTCTGCAGGATGATGAGTTAATTCATCTGGAACAATAGTAGTTCATCAAGGTTTGTGGTTTATCTAAAGATCAAATTCCTGTGATTTTGTATGTCATCTGATTTAATGTCCATGTAGTTCAGTGGTTAGGCAGCCATTGGCTGGCACACCACATGAATCTAATATCAAAACCTGGAGAAAAAAAAATCAAATTCTTTAATGTTTAATTCAGGCATCCTTAGTCTGAGATTGACTCACTGCTTGTTTTTCTCTCCTGGGGAAATGCAGATCTAGATAATGCCAAATCTTATTAAGAAAAGTCTAAATAATGAAAAACACTGTGTGTAAATAAGCCCATGGTAAAATCTATGCTTTCGGAGAGCCTGTAACAGAAGAGGATAGGAAAGTGTGGGTTGATTTTGAAATGAGATTAGAGGCATTCCTTTGGAAGGTTCTCGTACCATACACTCAAATACAGTTACAGCAGTTCACAGGGTGAGGATCAATTGGGTAGAGTTTGCTGATAACCTTCTTTTCTTGTGAGCTTGGTAGACCTTCTAAATGCTTTTGATTTAAATGAAAAGTCAAGGCTTGATTTTGTCTCTATTCATCTATTACTATTTGGTAGTAACATTTTTGATCAAGAGGTAAAAAAAAGTCAACTGATAGAAAGATATTTAGAAGACTATTTATATGCTTTACTGAAATGGATGCAAAGTCACATAAAGCTTTATTTCCAAAATCGTTTCCCTTAGGTTCCCAGTGGAAAGGGCAAGGGACTTTTGTTCATGTTTAAATATTTTTGTTGATGCCCCATTAAACAAGACAAAAGTTTTCTTTACTGCAGTACTTCTTAAACTTTTAGAGTCTTAGAGCATTTACCATGTTGATGTTCACTGTGAAGATCCAAGAGGGAGTTATTACTTTATTTAACCACAGAACATATTTGCAGGGAAGACCTGTTAACGAGTCCCTGATTAGAAAATGCTCGCATGAAGGGTGTTTCTGCCATTAAACAGCCTATAGGTAAATTGGCGGATACCATATTCCAAACGACCCTAAATATGATGACTGACTCATGAATGATTTTAATAATGAGTACTGTAAGGGTGCCTGGATGTCTGTGTATGAGCTTGACAAATAGTACTAGTATTTTTATCACTTCGTCTCCTGAATGCTGTGACTATCAAGAAAATGTGAAGGGCCCACATGAACACAGTTTAAGGACCCAGAACCTCTGCTCACATCCCTAGTTACTAACCAGAGCTAAGGATGTGTATAGATGGAAGAATCAGGATATGGTCCTACTAAGATAAATTTGACATCAAATTAGAGAAGAGCTTGCATTTAGAATTACGGGCTGTATTTTCTAGCCCATCAGATCCATCAGAATCTTTATTAGTGTGTTTTTTTCTGTTTTTTACCTTTTCTTTATTTTTTAGGCAAAACAAAACATTGTTATAACTTTGTTATTTCAGGAAGGCTAATTTTTGGTCTAAAGATAAAGCAAAATTCAGACCTAATATGACAAGGGCCTCCATTAGGCCAGTGCCAGTGGAAGATTCAGACTCTGTAGAAACAATTTAACAGGCTGACCAAGTCAATGACTGTTTACTGGGGATAGAGGAAAGGAAAGAGTCCAAGATGTTGTCCAGGGTTGGCACTCAAGTAAAGGGCAGACAGAACAGAAACAGAAATACGAGTGATGGGGAACAGGTAACATGCTGCTTCTGGGCATTCGCAATGGTAGGCATTTCTATCTCTAAATTCCTTCAAAGAGACTTATCAGGGCATCAGTTGATTCCCATGGGGGAACAATGTTAAATAGTCCAGTTTTTTTGGCTGTTATAGCAATTCCTCATACATCTAGGCCTAATTAACTTACTCTTACAAGGAAAGTTCAAAGGTAGTTTTAGCCCATTATGAAAAGAGGGGCTGAAGATGTCAGTATGAATAAAACTTGATCCCATCTTTAAGAATCTTAAGATATGATTACCCTTAATGACCCTTAAGGAGGATTTTTGATGATTTTAATAATGAACAGTGAAGAGCATTATAGATACTACTGTAAAGCAAGGTAGACCTGGCTATAAACCAGGAGAGAAGCATAGATGATTTGGGTTGAATGGTGAATAAAGGTCAGACTTGGTTGGTAGGAATCAGTGGGCATAAAAATGGTGGTCTTTGAAAGGTAGATAAGATTTCATCCAAGATAATCAAGGCAAAATGGATTATAGGCTGAGGAACGATAATAGATTATAGGCTGAGGAGTCAGTGGGCATAAAAATGGGGGTCTTTGAAGGGTAGATAAGATTTCATCCAAGATAATCAAGGCAAAGTGGCTGAGGAACAATAATAAAAATAGCTGTTTTTATCAACCATATGCTATGCATAATGCGTGATTCTGAGTGATTTACATACATCATTTAATTTTCAAAAAATGGAATGAGTTTATACTGAATCATTAGACAACTAAAACCCATTGAGGAATTTTGAGCAGGGGAGTGATTAACAGCAGATTCTTGGGAAGATGAACAGTATTGGGCATAAACTTGTGGGCAGGTAAGCTGTGGTCAGATCTGTTAAGAGATCATTGCAATAATTCAGACAAGAGGTAACAGGCATCTAAGCCAGATGTCCAAGGGCCAGAACGAAAATCAAGGAAGATTCTTATACATTTTTTCAGCAAACATTTACTGAATACCTCTATATGACTGGTGTTGTATTAGGCTCTAGGCAGTAGAAGCAAATAAGATATACCCAATCCCTGCTCTTCTGGAACTTCAAGTCCACCAGAGGACATGGTAGAGAATAAGTTTCCTGGGCTTGGTAATAAATATTGACCTAAAACTAGTCCAGATGTGTGTGTATGGGTGTGTATGTGTGTGTGTATGGCTTCCTAGCCTGGTTTTTTGGGATCTTAACCTCAATGGCATTTTACCTCTGCCCCAGAGCTCTCCCTCTTACTGATTGGCAGAGAACACAGTGGGTAGGACAGAACAAACTCAGCAGCAAGCCAGACAGAGACAGACATCTTCGGGGGTAGCACAGCTTGAGAGAGCAAAAACATTTTTCTTAAAATTCTTTTCTTCCATAGGTCAGGGTAAGGATTAGGGCAACTGGCATTGGAATGGAAGAAAGAGGATAGAAAACTACTTCTATTTTGCCATTCCTCAAAACATACACTAGACTATCTTCCTCGTTGTGTGTATATGTAAGTCTGTTCTAACCCATTATACCAACACCAAGCTTATAGTGTTTTGGCCTGTTCCCATGAACTCAGAGCAATTCACACTCATATTATTTTCCCAACACTCCTTTTAGGTGACGAAACGTTCATGGAAACCAACTCAAAGGTTAAGTGACTTACCCAAAGGCACATAGCTAGGAGTGGAGACAGAAGTACAGAAAGGTATTCCAACTCTCTTCCCCCACAAAATTATGAGGCTACAACCACTAAAACAATGGTGTTTTTGTAGCCTCAGATAAGAGACTGACCCTCAAGTTATTGCATAATGTGCTGAAGAGTCTCTTGAAAGATTGAATTAATTAAAGTTAAGAAAATAATTAACAAGTAATTTCTAACAGAATTGAGGTTAATTCTAAAAGTGTTTAGTACCTTCATTTTTTGATCTAAAGTTAGGAAGAATGAGGGATTTGGGCTTTTTGAGACTAATTGTAATCATGATCCAAGTTTTCATCTAAAAAATAAAAAGATAAAAGTGATTTTTGCTGAATGACTCAAAGATGTACATTGTCTGAACAGCCAGATGGATATGTTATACATTTTTTGTAATTATTTATTTTTCAGTGTTTGTGAATATTTATTTGTTCAGTTTTTTTTAATGCATCCTTTAATGCATACATGTCAGAGCATTAAACATTTCTACTTTGGGTGGATAAGGAAGAGAAGAATAATGGTATTTCATCTCTTTTTCTCTACCAAAATTTTACTATATTTTATTAAAGTTTTTATTTTAAAACAGTGTTTTCATTTAAACTCTGTATGAATTTGTTGTTGTTGTTGTGCTTTCACCACAAAATAACCACTCAGCCTAAGAGCTTAGGGCTGAAATACATCAAAATACCCAACAAAAAATATTTTAAATATGGCAGTCTTAATTGGAGTTTAGGAAATAAATCTTTGAGTATAATAATTTATTCACTAGAGCTGTTGTCTCAGCAAAGTATTTCATCTTAGTTTCCAAAGAGCTGCTAGTCATTACTAAATATATTTAAAGTAAAGCAAAAAAAAAAAAAAAAAGAAAGAAAGAAAGAAAGAAAGAAAAGAAATTCACTTTCCTCCTGGCCGAATACACAATAAAATACTCAAATGGTAAGAGAGCCATCTGCATTTTTTAAGAGATCAGCTAGGTGATTATGCTTCTGAAGTTAATTAATAAAATTGGAAGTAGGTAATGGTTCACTGGGGAAACTTTTATATCACAATATCTCTTATGAGGGATCCCATGCTGTAGGGACAATAACGGGGTGCTAATTCTGAACGCACACAGTGCCGTCCGACAAAGACATCAAGATTTGTAGGAAATCAACCCTCCAGCGGTCCTGGCAAGCCAGACTGACCCCAGCAAATGAAAATAATCAAAAGTAATTAGAAGCGTGCTGGACTACTCCTCGGAGAGCCGAGCGGGAGAGTAAACATGCCTGAATCCTCGAGCCACTGCAAAGGCCCATGTCTGAGCTGTTAGGTGCCCTGACCTTGTCCACATAAAGATGTGATTTATGAAGTGCAGGGCACAGCAGCAGGGCTTCTGTCTTCTCCTGGAGAACCAAATTACTGAGGTGGGGATTAACATGCTTTCAGTAGGGCCCATTTCCAGACCAAGGGAAATTTTTTATTTACATTTTTTTTACGTTTAATTTCCTTTTTTCTTTTTTTTACGCCCCCCCCCCCCACATCCTCAGATTAAAACAAAACAAAGCAAAACAGACAAAGTCCATCGAGAGAGACAAGAAATATCTCTCCTGAGGAGCGATGATGTATGTGGGTGACATAGACATTCAGAGCCCTTTTTGTTTGTAAACTTACTGTGCTGGACCGTTTTTGTTTGCCTCTACCTACCTAGCACCACAGAATTCACCTTCAAATTTAAGGGGACCATCTTGTGAAATACGCCCTTGATTCAAACATATAAACTAAAATTAAACAAAATATTCCTTTGATTCCATGGCTTTCTGACCTAGTTTCTCTGGCTAGATGCTGTGCTTCGCTACAAGGCTTACTCTTTCAGTAAAAGGATTTGGGAGAAGAACTTGTAGGTGGTCAAGAATTTGGAGGGAAATAAAAAGGAGAGACAAATTGGAGCTTCTGTATTGGGAAAAATATTTATATGAAAATCAGTGGGGAGTCTCCTGAGTCCTAAAGACATACCTACATACATGTTTTTTTTTTAGCTTAGTCTCAGTTAAGTTAGATTTGACAAAATCCTATTCTTATGCGGAAAAGGAAGCATCGATTTTCTTTTTAAACACACGTCAATATCTATACATGAAGCTAATTTAATTAGCAAGTGGTTATTGTTCAGCCAAATGTCAATTTCTCAGATTATTTCATGCTTCTTGACATGAACTGTATGAAACAAGATTTAACAGGATCTCCATGAATGAAACTGCACTTGAGAAATGTAAAAATGCACTTGTATGTTCTTGAAAAGCTACAAAAAAGAGCATTAAAACAAAAATGTCAGGCTTGAAGTTCAGTGTATATTTAGCCACCTCAAGAAACCCAAAGCTGTGGAATTAAGGGAAGTCTACTTAGGCTGAGGTTATAAAGTGCCTTCCTCTATAAACTAAAAACATAATGTCAGGGTGAATGGGAACATACTTTATTAACTTTATGGTATTGAAAACTGCCAGCAAGTTGTCTTGTTTTTAAATATTGTCCTCTGCAGAGTGTTACAGGGCTGTTTGTCCACAGGAAGCCTATTAAAAGTGGACAGTGCAGTCATTTCATCTGGCTTTGGCTGGACTGCTTTTCTTTCCTTTAATGATGTGCTGGAATGTACCATGCCCATAGGGTCTCCATTAGCAGAACTTTTACTTCTGGGACAACCATGAAGTTGAAGGCTTAAAAGAGGCATCAGCTTACAGTCTTGTGGGAATCACTTGAATACTGAAGCACTAACTTCTTACTGCTTTAACTAATATATTGACTTATTTTAAATAAACAGTTACACAATGAAGGCAGAGCCAGTGGCCTTATTGGAAATCTTTGAGCCTTTTAAAGATTCTGCAATCCACACAGATGGGGGAGGAAGGAAGGGGCCTGAGGAGGGTTTATGCCCTTTTCAAACCAGGAAGAAAACACATTAACCTCTCCCACCCCAGCCCTGCCATCAGCCAAAGGGGGATCTTTACGGCTCCCAGAAAATCTATCAGCTCACACTCAAACCTCATATTTTCCAATGCCTTTTTCCTGGTAAACAACAATTAACCGAATGGGACAGAAAAAAAAACAATTCCTTCTGGAAAAAATGTTTTTAAAGTAGAATTCTCTTTTTAAACAGTGGCGATGAATCACTCTATCTTCTGCTTTCTCCAGAGCTATACATTTGTTATAGTATGTTCTTCCATTCCATCCCCTTCATATTTAGACCATTTGTCCTGATACATGTTTGCAAATTAAAGTTGGTTTGAGATTATAGTAAAACCATTATTTTTAATAGCCCATTTCAAGGGCAGCGCTAAACACTGCAGAACAGGCATGTTACTGATTACTGCTGAGCAGACAGCGGCTTTTGCAGATTAATTTGTAACTGGGAACTACTGTAAACAGATTTCATCCGAAATCCCAAGGAATAAAGGGAATTGGTGGTGGTATTTGGCTCCTTGTATTTATTTATTGTTTTAGAAACCTCCTGAGGGAAAGCAAGTTAACCAGAGGGGAAAAACAAGCCCCGTGCAACAACCTTTTTTCTCCAGTGCTCGGTCTCCTCTTCCGTTTCACTTCTGATGGGAGGAGGTGGGTCAGGGTCTTCTCCTCAAGGATTAGTATTGAAATAGCAAGGAGCTCCTTTCATGAGAAACAAGGCCCATCGAACTACTCTGGGATTTCAAGACCCTACTTTTAAACGTCAAGCTGCGTCGTCGGGGGGGAAAAAAGTGGGGTGACTCTGTCTTTCCGCGAAGTTATTATATAATCAAAAAAGAGAGGGGGCGGGGTGCGAGGGAGGGAGAGAGCCGGACGCGGGAGCGAAGGGTGGGGGGAGCGAGAGCGAGGGAGGAGAGATTGCTATTTCGTGTTCGCCCGGCTCCTTCTGATGATTTCCTTTAGTCTTTCTCACTAGTAATTCAGTAGACAGCAAGACTGATGATGATGATATTGATAAAATAATGATGAGGCTAAATAATCCCCCATCTCTCTAGATAAATCTTCCAAGGTTCCAGAGAGAAGGCGTTAACACTTTTGGCTCTGTTTGGAGAAGAGGATTTCCTCCGTGGAACTAGTCCTAGCTCAGGCCGGTGTCCGCGGTTCTTGCCTGCAGGGTGCACTCGGCCAGAAGCTCGGGGAGCGCGGGCCGGCGCGCGGGGCTCCGGGCAAAGCCGGAGGCTGGCGCCCGGCGGGCGGCAGGGGTTCACCTGGGTGGTTGAAGCCGCAGCCGCGCCGCAGCGCCTTAATTCGGGGCGCAACGCCATCTACCGGCCTCCTGCCGCACCTGCAAGTACCCAGACCCTTGAAAGTCGCCCCGCCTCCCCCACCCGAACCCAATATAAGGGAAAAAACTCCGAGGCCCTTTCCACGAAATCCTAATTTAGCCAGAACCTGCCACTGATTCTACCCGACCTTTTGTTTACCCACCGACGTTTCCTCCTTTTCAGAGCCGCTTTGTAAAGGGCAAGGTGGCGGGGGCCGCGGGGCTGGGGCGGGGGATTGGGGCGCTCAGCTCTCAGACCCCCTGATCAGGCCGCACTGTCTGAAGCAATCGGTTCCCCAGATTACTTGTATTTAATACACAATGCATCATAAAACAAATCCCTCATCCTGACAGGAAGAAAATAGAACAGCTCATAGCTCGAGCCGGTCCAATTTATGGCTAAATTAAAAAAAAAAAAAAAAAAGGGCTCCGACAATGGGCAAGTTGAGGAAGGGCAGGAAATCAATGGCAGCAAACCGGGGGCTCTTAAAGGTTCTCAAGCGCCGAACTCTATGGGAATATCTGACCGGGTTTTAGGTTATTTACAAAGGATTTTTCCTGTTCTACCTACCACTGCTGTGCGATTTTTCCTCAAACAATGGCCATTATCTGAAATAACAGTTCAATGTCACAGATAACAGGCCACCGAAACGAATTAGTCACCACCTCTTGTCATTTTCTCTCCCCCACATCCCTCCCCTTTGTTACTATTTTTGTTTTTTAAATCAGCATTTTGGGGAAATATACATCTACTAGATTTACACGTCTATTTGCACTTGGAGAAAACAAAAAGGGGACTTGGCGTTGCCCCGTTCGCTGATAAAGTTTAACATAAGCGCACTTTCCACAGCCTTTCTCTCCACCCCTCCCCCGCAAGGGTCCCTCGACTGGCTTACTTTGCTTAACTTTCCATTGTTGAGTTGAGAAGTTGGAGTTGTTCATTTGTTTTTATGAATGGAATTTTGTGATAAAAAAATACTTTATTTCCATTTAACCGGTGGGTTTTACTAAGTTTTCAAAGGTTGGCTCTAGGTAAATCCGTAGACTCTTTTATTTTGTCACGCATTCCTATATTCTTTCTTCCAGTGCTGTTTCTGAAATGTTTTGATAAAAAGTGACCATTTATATTAGAAAGTTATTAATCACGGTACAGTACTGATCCCCCAAAGCAGTATTTATAATGTTAAAACTTTAAAAATAACCTGAGTTGTCAAACTGCTTAATTCCACTTTTGGCCGTTCATGGTGTTTTAATGAACGCGTTACAGAATATGGCAAAAACTCACCAGACAATTGTCAATCTCTCCAAGACCTTAATACGCTATTTGGGCAGATTATGGGCAAAAAATGTTTTAGATTTTTAAATTACTTTTTTAAGACAAATATGATTTGAAAAAGCATGCTCTTCAGCTGACCCAGCTATAATAATAAAGGGAACCGTGTGAATTTCAATAATAATCATTTAAAAAGATGCTTAGCAGAAAACTGGAAATGGACATGTCAACTTTCACTGTTAGGCTGCTGTTTTCTGAGAATTTCTAAACTAATTACTAGGTTTAGCATGAGCCAGCGTCTCTTCACCCTAAACCCCGGTCTCATTCTAGCCCCCTCCAGCGCCCCACCCCCAGGCTTGGTGCACACACCCTCACCCCCCCACCCCCACCCCAAGCACTTCTCCACTTCTCCACCGGATCACTCCCATCCCCCATCTCCAACACACACACACACACACACACACACACACACACACACACACTTACACTTGTGCTTTCAGGACACCTAAACAGAGGACATTTCCCTAGGGAAAGAAATCCTGCCCGGCGAGATCTCCCCATTGGTTGTTTACCCGGAGAAATCTACATGCTTAAGGGGGATGGTGTATCCATAATCAGTCTGTCCCTATAGGACTTGGGTCTTGGCGACCTTTTTGTGACCTCTCCCGCCAGAGGAGGCTGCTGTCACTTTAAAAATTTACTGAAAGAGGAGCCCCGTCTGGCTTCCGACACTCTGGGCGGCGGGAGATAGCTCCCTTTCTCCCTCTCCCCGGGTTCTTTCTGGATGGCCGAGCAGATCTTCTTTAAAGAGACAGTTCATGAAATAGAAACCCGGCGGCTGCGCTTGGAGTTGCGAAAGGGGACGATCCCGTGAGGGTCTAGGACTGGGGAAGGCGCTGCGGAGGATCTGAAAGGGGGCTAGAGCTCCCCTCTCCTCCCCAGGCCCCCCACCTTTTCAAACTCTCCCCCTCCTGCCTGTTTTCCCCCCCCTTGGAACTGAGAGAAAGAAGTGGAAGAAGTTTTAGTGGGTTTCAGATAACTTTCATTACACATCGGGCTGATAAGAGCAAGAGAAAGTGAGAAAAGAGGGAGGTGATGTGAACCAGAAGGAATAGCTCCGAGCTCATTTAGGAAGGGGGAAAAAAAAAGCCCAAACACACCAAACCCGGGTCACCCAGACGAAAGGAGACTTCATTTCTGGTCTTAAAAATACACTGTTGGCGGACAATAAATCTGAAACGCGTGGTCCTGGCGAGCAGATCCTAGAGACGGACAAAGTTATCAGAGACCTATTCGGAAATCGAGACGCGAGGCTTTCTTTTTTTTTCCTTTTTCTTTCTTTTCTTTTTTTCCTTTTTTTTTTTTTTTTTTTTTTTAAATATCCCGAAATGTGGTTCGGGATCGTTTGAAAGGATTTTCGTGCAGGAAAGCTGGGGGCTGCTGATTATTATTTTGTTTTAATTCTTCTGTGATTGCCTTTTATTGCTGAGTTGAGGCCATAGAAATCTTAAGGTAAGAGAACTCACTTTAAAAAAAAAAGTCTTGGCGATGTGCATAGTTTGTAACTTCGGACACTTTCCTGCCTTGGCACCTCTTCTCCGGGGCACCCCCACCCCCCACCCCCACCCCAGCCTTCTTTTCCTACTTGCCCGCAGTCTCGCGGAGCCTTGCTGCTTATCTACGTCGCTGGGACTGGCGATTTCCTTGTTCCTCCTGACGGTGCGGTCTGGATGCGTCTCCGGGGTGGGTCGTCCGGCCTTCGGTGGGTCTCTTTGCCGGCTGTCGGCCTTTTTTCCTCCCGCTCGTCTCCTACTTCCCCTCCCTCCGTGTGTCTGTCCGTCGGTATCAGGGACGCAGAAGGTGGGGTTGCCAAAATCTGAATTCCTGGCACCGGCCACGCGACTTTGGAGCCGCTTTCGGCTGAGTTCCACCTTGCCAAGTAACAGCTTTGCTGTCCAACATCGTGTGCTGCTTCGCAAGAGAGTCACATTCGGACCCTTTGGCTAGAATGTAGGGATTTTTTTTTTCTTTCCTATTGCTGTTGGTTTTTGAAAGGGCCTTTCTCTAAAGTCCACCTAAAGGGAATTCTTCTTCTTTTTTTTTTTTAAGCTATCTTTGGAACTTGACAGCTTTTAAAAACACAGGAGTGTGTTAGATGAAATGACAGAAGATGTGTTGTTACTTTATTTTATTCGAGATTTCTGAGACGATTAAGACATTTGGGAGACAAATGCACTTCTGCTAGCAAATCAAAAGTGAATAATTCACCCACCGGGGAAACGTTTCTGGAGAAAGTTCAGTTTTTGTCTTGGGGCAAGAATATTCCGAGTAAGAAAGTTAATATGTTGGTGAAATATTTGAATAATCATGTAACATATATGTAAAAAGACATTCTTTGGAAATGAACCTGTTTTTAAATTAATTTCACTGTTGACAGTGGCAATGGCAATAATGTTAACACGGAATAAAATTACACCTAGAATTTTTATGTGCAGTATATGCAATACTTAACTCCCTGCCCCCCCCCCCGCCCCCCCCCCCCCCCCAGCAAAAGGGAATGCTGGAAAGCTAAGGGGATAGATGATGCTTGACTTTGAAATTAACAAGTTTTCCACCTATTTCTGCAAATGTGAAATGAAACTGGTGTTGCATTTCACTGACTTCACCCTATTTCCTTCACTAAATATTTCTCTCGTGTGTCAGTCGAACTGCCTTTTTGTTTTTGCTGGTCAAGAAAACAAATACCAGAAACCAAACAAGCCAAAAAAACTAACAAAACAAAAATCCCAACTTTTTACTATTTTAAAATGTGTATTGCTATTGTTATTTATGCTCCTCGTAGACATCTGGGAGGGGTATCTCAAGTTGCCATTTGAGTTAATCAGCATTGAGAGTTGAAGAAAACAAGTTAAAGTTTGTAATTTTAAAAATAAGAAATTGTTAACATCTGTCTTTCTCACTAGAGAGGGTATTTAGTGTAGACTTGCTGTTGTGAGTGTGAAGAGGTGTCTTGAAAAAGACATGTGTGTGTGTGTGTCTGTATGTGTGTGTAGCAATTACTATCCCTATCTTCTGTTTTGATTTTTCTTTTTTAAATTGTGGGACTACTTATTGCCCTTTAATTGCCTCATGGCCAAAGACTTATTCATAATGCCTGTTGACTAGAGCTCTCAGAGCCCTGGGCTTCTTCTTGAAGTTTGTGGTGAGTTAATGAGTTGAATCTGCAACTAGGTGATTACCTGAATTCTATGCAAGATTGCTCTTGGTCTATATACCCAAGAGTTTAGTTTTTACTTTTAGATAGGTGTGGATACAGCAAGGTTCTCTGGGAGTTATTTAATGATTTTTCATTCTAGAGTGTCTTACTTAGTCTGTGATAGGAAACTTCCTCAAGTTTGCATTAACTGATTGACATTAACATTACCAGCTTTTCTAGTCACTTGGTATTAGGTAGAGACTCTCCAGCTTTTAATATTGATGTTTAAAACATTATTGCCGCCAGTGAATCGGAAAAGCTTTGTTTAAGTATGCAAAACCTCAAAATGGACGTTTCCCATTTCAATTTTTGTTTAATAGGTGTCCTAAGTAATGATTAATATTCAGGATAGGCCAAATGTAAAAATCTCATGAAAAATACCAATACACAAGCATATTTAATGATGGCAATTTATTACAGTATTATGATATATATTTTACTTGTCCACAAGCCAGTTTTGTTATTTTGCTTACTAAACATAAAATTGAAACATGCATTGGCATGTGTTAACTAAAACATTAGGTTGCCATATTTTGCATGAGTGTGTATCAATCGTTTGTTTTCATTTGTTTTTCTTAAGTTTTGTCAGAAATATCTACTGGACAAATCTTCTTATCTTTTTCAATTAAGGGTGTGATTTAATTGTTTCATGGTAGTGAAATAGAGAGTGAAAAGAAATTTAATAGTATTTAAAGTTTTTTAATTGAATTAGTTTAAAGGACAAAAATGTGAAAGTATACACTTTCATGGGAAGACAATCTGAACCTAAAACATTGACTACTTAGTTTAGAAATACTATGTTAGTATGTGCTATTCAATATTACTTTTTAGAAAAATCACATTGAATAGGACTAAGTCAATAGCACTCATTCATGCATAACAAGGAAAACAAGGATTTTTTTGAAATCAATTGATCAGTTTTTGCAATAATTTACAACCGCTTTTTTCCTTTAAAAAACAGTACATTGCCGCTTCTAAGATAATTTATTATCATACCTCCTTTATTAATATGCATACTGTCTGACTTTTTTAAAAAGGATCTAAAGGAGGACTACACACGAGTGAAATATTTTCAAGCAATTAACTATTCTAATGAATGAACTGATGTGGAAACTGATTGTTCTCATCTTCTTCCTTCCAGATTTTAGATGAGTTTTGCAATGTGAAGTTCTGCGTAGATGCTAGTCAACCAGATGTAGGAAGCTGGCTCAAGTACATCAGGTTCGCTGGCTGTTATGATCAGCACAACCTCGTTGCATGCCAGATAAATGACCAGGTACGTTGTAAAGATTTTCTTGTCTTTTCTTTGAAAGCACTAAAGTATCAGTGAAGCCTGAAGAATAAAAATAACAGTGAGCTACAGGAGACCCTTGTGGCCTGTTTGTTGATAGGGTGAAAGGTAATGCACAAATATAAGTAAGATGCAGAATAAAGTTATTTGCAGCACTGTTTTCTTTCAGTGCTACTTTTTTGGGTGCTTTACTCACTTTGTAACAGTAAACTTCATAAATGTTTTAGTTTTCCGAGTGTGATTGGATGATTTAAACACTGAGCACTATTTATTGCTAGATATTCTTTACCTTTGTTTCTTTACCACCATAATAAGGAAACATTCATAGAAAGTATTGCGATACTCAAGAACACTTTATGAATTTGTGCAGAAATTGGAAGTGATACACTTGAAATATCATATATATCTTACTTGAAGTAGTAGGTAGATATATATGGATGACCTATATGTGGACTCATCTCACTATGCATTTTATATTGACTTGCCTGATTATAAAGGAGTAACACTTTTAGATTAATCAAAATAGTTTTTTGTATATGTGAAAACTAGAAAAATATCACTGCTGGAAATTGCTTTATGGAGGCCCATGTAGTGAGGTGAACTGTAATAACAATAGCTATGAAATAAGATCATGGAAATATCATGAAGCATATTTTGCACTCAATAAAGTTAGGTTATGAATCTTGTAACTTAGTATGACAATACCTAAAACAACAAGAGGTTTAGCCTGTTAATTTTTTGTTTTATAAAAACTGCTGGTTTAGGATTTTAATTATGTCACCCATCATTTATTTCTTTTAACCCAATGGTTGCCTAAATTATATATGTTTCAAAGACCATATTAAAATAGTTGTTTGGCAAATTTATTGTGAAAATCACCACCAAGAAAAGGAAAAGTTTAAATTAGATGTTTCCAGTTGAAAGCTGTTAAGTAATGCTAGCATCATATGGTCTAAGACTCTGTTTCAATCATCATTATGAGATTATGCTTTGGCATTTTACCAGCTACCAGATAATTTTTACTGACTAAACTCTATTAGGTAGTAAATTGTAAAATTAGGTTTAAATGGGAATCATTTAAAAATCTTCAACAGATTTCAAAAATAATAAACCAGTCAATTGGGCTTTTTTTTTTTGTTTTTGCTGTAAGAAAACAAGAAGCATTATTGACAAAGGAAAACATCATTAAATTAGCTATTGATTGGGGGCAGAAAATATCCCAAGTTTGTCATATGAGTCACTGTCACATCAACAACAGCACTTTTTGAGCACATGCTATTTGTAGATGTGGGAAACACATAGATGTTCTATAAATGAATGCTTTTTTCAGGCTATGTTTCTTAAAAGAAAGGAGCTGATGGACCTCAAAAGGGAGCTGTAAGATGAAATAATGTAATTATATCATAATAATTATTTGCTATCCATATTTCCTGACAATAGGAGCTATCTCCCTGGGCAGATCAAACTGTTGTAGGATCAGTGAAAGAATGGTGTAAGAATGGGACTCGTGGCCACTACATTTTTTTCATTTAACATTTATGTGTCTACTATTTTATAGTAAATGCACTCATCATTGGGAATCTTAATTACATTAAAAAAGCGAAACTGTTTTCCTATTGCTGACTGTGAATTAGCTTGCTGATTAGGGTAGGCATTTATATTTTAACACAGTTACCTTTGAGGTACATGTTGTAAAATAGATTGCTTTCCAAAGAAAATATGCTGGTTTCATACCATAATGAATAGCATGTTTACTTATTTTAATGGAAGAATCAAGGAAAATAGTTAATCAGGAAAAACATAAAAGGTCAATATTAGACACATACCTATTATTTCTGTAAGCATTCATTTTAAATATGTGTGTTATGCTGGCAGAAATCTAAGATGGTAACAGACTGCATATCAAATAACATCATTGTGAAATTGACATTACATGGTCAAGTAAGTTCACCCATAAACAAGGAGACAGGAAAGCCAGAGGTAAAAGTCAGATTTGTGTGATAGGCAGTATAGGCATACAATCCTGCTTAGCCCAGTTGACAAGACAAAAGAGAATAGATACTCAAATAATGTATGCATAAGTTATAAACGTATTCATCTTATAAGCTTGTATGCATAGTTCTAAAAGTTAATTAAGACTGCGATTTCGGACAGCTTTGAAATGTGAATGCTGGACTAGGTACAGTGAAAAAAAGAGCTGACTAAAGAGATTCTGTAGGTCTATTTTTTCGCTCTCTTTTCCATGAGGAGTAAGAGCTGCCAAGTGGTAAGCAAGTCAACTCATCACATAAGGAACACTCCCATTGTGTGAGATATATTTAAGGTCCATAAAGAGAGACACTGGATCAGGGGTAATTATTAAACACAAGCAACATCAACTCACCTGCACGACGCAAAAGTAAATGAAACACTCTCAAGAAATTATAAAAAAAAATATTTCTCTTCGCTCCAATTCTGAGATAGAACTCAAATTTTTTAAATGAATTTTAATACCATGACAGGTATAAGTTCAGGAGTCTAAATAGGAAGAATGTCAGATGGATCTTTCCACTATAGCCTAGTCATGGGAATAATTATGGTATCTAATAAGGAAGGGAAAAGATGGCCCAGGACAAAACAAAGGTGTATGAGTTATAGTTTATTTTTGCAAAGGTAGATATTTTTAGAAATTCTGACATTAAAGATCAAGCTTAGTCAATTTGGATCAGTTTTATAATGATGTGGAGGAGTGATATAAAAGTGAATGTTCTTGCTAAGATGATAATACAGTTGATGATAGTGAGATGGTAGAACGTGTGTACTGGATAAAACCCATATTTGATTTGTTTGGTGGTGAAGAAGTACTTAGAAACAGCATGGGTTTTGATTTTCAAGCAAAGTTGGAAAGGGGTGTAATCTGGTTCATCTCATAAAAACAAAGGCCATTCAATTAACATTTTTCTAATACCTGTATACAAGCATTTTATTTGAGGGGATTTTCCTGAATTTAAATTTTCGAGTAGATTTCTGTGAATTATTTTATTTCAGGGTTGTTGTTTGTTTTTTTTTTTCCAGGCCAGAGTCAGCTTTGTGACAGTTTTCTTTCTTAATGCTTCCTAGAAAGACTCGAGCTTATTGTTTTTAGATGTCTCTTCATGTTTTCAAAATTATTGCAGTGCTGTTTTTGGAGATAGGAGTTATGAAAATACTGGTATGAGTGCTTAAATCATAATTGCTAAGTAGCTACAGCTTCTGGCTGATATCCTTTACCAGCTCCCTGAAAATATTACATTAACTATAGTAATTTATCTTTATAGAAGAAGGCCACACTAAAGACACTAGTCAGTTAAGCTCCAAACACATTCAGGTCATAAAATAGAAAATCTATTATAATATCCAAGGTTTTTTATCCTTGAAGTCCTAATTATTTTCCCTATAGTCCTTAAAGTTTGTGTACAATGTTACATAGCCACACTGCTGTGGGACCACATTTAGCTAGATGCTTTTATTGAGACAGACAATGCTTCAATATTTTTACATTTTGCCAGTCTGAAATTGTCCCTGGTTGTTTTCAGGAGCAAGAGCTGGCACTGTGAGGTAGAGCAGGGTAGGATCAGAAGCAGAGAGTTGGATAATGACAGCTATTTCCAGAATAGATCCTCAGGAGGGCCAAATACGTAGAGGAAGCATGAACACAGTTAATTACTTTGAGTTTCTTTTACATCTAGAATCACCCATGTGTCTAATGTTAAGGAGGCAAACATCTAGTTGGTTTGCTAAGGTTTTCTTTCTTTTTTATTCTGGATATTTTGATGTCCTTTCCTTTGATGTCTTGTAGATATCTTTACAGACCATTCTGCTGGGTGGAGCTAGCACACTGCTTTAGATTTGGTCTCAGCCCACTTCTGCCTTTCCCTCCATCCTTTGATAAGTTTCCTCAAACCTCCACATTTCTATACCTTTACCTTGATCAAAGACAAGATGACTCATAGACCCCTATCCACCTCAAACAAGGCCAGTTCTCATCTATGATATGTTCATAAATTTGAGGCACTTATGCAGTAGCTCTTTGGACACAGGTTTTCCTCTACTCCTTTATGGTGAAACTATATTAGTTGTAATCAGACAGGTCATGAAGGCACAAGTCATGTAAGCTGACTTTTTAGACTCAAGACTTGGCTTTCCACTCATGATAATTAGAATGAGCTGGGTGTGTGCTTTGGGGTAACATTTTATATGTATGTGTGTATTCTGATCATAGAAAGGAACACGGGTTTCATTCAAACTCCTGGCCTGCCCTTAACATGGTCTATAACTGGAATAAAGTTCTCAGAAACCCAGGACATTATTAATCTTGTCATTTACACAAGGTGATAAGTCCTTTCATTTTTAAACAGGCCCTTGACAGCTGGTATTTAGTAAGTAGAATAAGAGAAGTCTGCTGTTCACTTTGAATAAAAAGAAATGTGTCAATAAGAGATTATCCAATGCCTGATGTATATTTTGAAGAAATAAGATATAGAAGAATGAGGGCCCCTCAGAGAAATCAAGGTCAGCATTCACTTAGGGGATTCTGCCAGCTCTCTTGTGGTTAATGAACGGCAGCAAGATTCTACAGTGTTTTCAGTTGGAACAGGCATTGTTCTCGTTTGTGCTTTACCTTATAAAGTTTTAACTGCTTCCAGGACGATCATGGCTGGATTGGCACACCCACTTTCCCTCTCTCCTTAGGTCCACGTCAATGCTTCTATCAGATGGCTGTGACACTAGACCAGTACTATTACTGCAAGCTTATTATGGGCTCAATTATCAAGTTATTTTCTTTGGCTTTTTACTGAGAAAAAAACGTTTTCCTGAATTATTCAATTAATGTAATTTGTACCAAAAAAGCAGGGAAGACCAGCTATGTAAAAAGCAAAATGTAATTTGTTCACCTCTTCCCACTTTTTAAAACTGTTTGCGTCAACTGTCAGGTAATTTGTTAATTTGCTCTTCCTTTACAAGGATTTCTGTCCACATTTTCTATGACTTCTTTTGATGTTAAAATTATTATTGGCTTTGGGCATTTTCTTCACTTTCCTTTTAAGTCAAGTTCCACTTTTATACCAAAGTTATGCTCTGCTGTTTTAAGATGAATGCCAGCTGGCAATACCCAGAGACTGGCCTTGTGAACGGTGCCTAAGCTGACTCTGGGCGGGGGGATGTTGTCTGGCTGATAAGTTACTTCCTTCATCCGAAGATGAAACTGTCTCAGACATAGTTTGCCATTTGATATTCACATGATAAAACAAACAGCACTGCCCTCCCTCCACCCAGAAAAAGTTTCCCTTGTGTAATGATACTCAGGACACAAGACAGCCATAACGCCACGCAGACTAGGAATTTTATGAAGATTAACAAATCACAGAAGTTCAGTAAGTGGATGACCTGAAGTATTCTGCACACATTTTGAGTAATTAGTGTTTGCATGCATAGGAAACCTTTCATTCAGGAGGATCTCAAAGCATCACATCCATAGGAGACTCCGCTCTTTCTGGAACGGTGCCAAAAAGATAGTCATCAGAATGCATTACAATCCATCAAGGAGGAAAACATGTTGGTCAAGAACACGAGAAAAGCCTCCAGCCTGGTAAAAAACCCAAAGATGATCTTTAGCTTCCTCATCATGTAATGATGGAACTCTTCCCAGGCATTCTGAAACCATGCAGAATGACCAGTTTTCATAGAATCAGATGAAATGGCCACATTAAAGACACGTGGCTAGTGGCTATTTCTTGTGGAGTCTGTAGAGTGATCCTTAGAGGCCATTTAATTGAAATTTATAAGACTTCCAGGCTGGGAACACTGTGGGCTTCAGGTATAATAGCAGGTGGATCTTTATCATTTGATCTATGTATACAAACTAAAAGCAACGGTCAGTTCTCTGTTATGTGTCATTCCGATAAGTTATACCTGGCTTTCTCTTCATGTTGTTAACAATGAAGTACAATAAAAGTACCTTTTATTTCTCAAAATACTTTTTAGTCTTTAGACTGGCATCCTAAAGACAAATATGCCACCTCTTTGGAGAAATGAAGGAAACTATGGGTGGTTTGCTTTGGTAGAACTTGGCCATGATAAAGCATCTGTTCTGTTGGACAAATATCTTTCCATTCTGTCATCAATCTCTAGGTCTCCTGAAGACACTTCTTGTATCTCTTACCAATATGGCCGAGAAAGTATGATAAGAGTCCTTCTTCTAGAGGCTAAAAACTTGACATTACTCCTGTCCTCTTGAACATTAAAGTTTCCCACACTGCTGTGGGTTGATCAGGCGTCCAGACTATGTTTTCAAAAGCCAGCTCATATGCACACATTGTCTTTGTGGACCTGATGTGAACTCTCTGCAGCACCAAGGCTGACAGATGTGTTCATATCTAATGTTGACTTTGTTCAGATATGCAAACTGTCACCTCCTCCCCTCCCACCTACCTTCCAAATGTTAAAGTTCTATTCAGCCTTTCCTAGTCTTCTGACTGCTGAATTGCATGAAGCTATAGAAAATAAAGCAGTCAGGGTGAATTTGGGTAGCTGAAAGAGGAAGAAATCAACTGTCAACTTCAAAGCAAGAAGGACAGCAATAGTCTGAAAAAGTTGTCTCTCAGTACAGATTCTGCAGGGAGTATATTTCTCTATTATTTCAATTATTACAACTTCCTGAATAGGTTGAAGGTCATTCATAATTCACACTTGTGTCATTTTTAGACATGCCAAATGCAGTCTATTAAGCATAAATAAAACTTCAGTGCTTGACCAGGAAAAATAAACGGGGATTCATAACAATGAGGCCTTGTTCATCTTTTTAAAAGTAAATGATGTGTTTTCTTTTTTTTTTTTTTTGTTTCCCCCGCTATGCACTGAATTTCTCTTCTGTCTCAATAGTACAAGCACAATACTTTAAATTGATCCAAGCATAGCAAACTAGACTGTAAGTCTGGTCTGACAGATTCTAGATTTTTCTATTTTATAGGATAATAAACAAGGACCCATATTATTACCATTTATAAATACAAATAGTAGCATTGTCTATTTGATGGAGGATTAGGTTGAACACAGGCCTTGACAGTATAAAACAGAATTCGTCTAAAGTCTTTTATAGTCTATTAACTTTTCTAATGGAATGCCTATAAGCGTCCATACTCTTTTAGTGCTTGTGCTTTTGGACTGAAATAACATAACAAGATAAATGTTTAACAAAATATGATGAATTCCAATTCCAACTATAAATAATATATAACTCTACATAACGTATGTTATGTATGTATGTAGAGTATGTACGTGTGTTATGTATGTATGTAGAGTAGTACATTGTAAAAAATGTACTATATAAAATATACTACATAATTACATATCACTTATATGATATATAATTCGAATTAAGCATATTCTGTTAAACATTTATTTATATTAATACATAAAATATGAGATTATTTGTATTTTATGCAAATTAAAAATTTCCCCAAGGTGTATACTGTGCCACATTTACACATCACATATAAAATATATGTGCTTGGGCACATATATACTTACATATAACATTGTATGAAAATATACTTTTGGAAATCTAAAATTTGTTAAATCAAATCCAATCATCATGGCCTTTTGTCTCTAGCTTAGCCTTCTGAACATTAAGTAAATGGATATTCTTTTGGCATTTGGAATTTGTTTCAAGGTTTGATTAAAATACATCAAGTATAATAGTTATGTTTAGAGTAATTCCTATATATATGTGTAGTATTACATGTATGCCTTAAATTGTGAATTTTACCACTAGTAAAAGTGAACAATTTGGGGCATTTCAAGTTTTATTTTCAAATACTTGAAAGACTTAGCATTAAAAAAACATGTTCAGAAATTTCACTACTATGCTATTTAAGCGAATTTAAAAAATAAAAAATGTACAAAATGATCTACTAAATATTAACTATAAATATTCCTTCTTATAAATTCAGGCATCCAGAGATCTAGATATTTATCCAGACTTAAAAAGATGGAAATATAGCTTTGGAAATATAAAGAGAGCCCACAAAGATATTGAGAAACTTAAAGTTTTTATATGATAAAATGGAAAAAACACCTTAACTTTAAAACGTGTCAAATGTATGGACACTTAGGTCATGGTCATAACATGTTGTGTTTCTGGAATTTGGTATTAGCTACCAAACAGAAAATTCTGGAGGAGTTAACACATTTTAAAAATATTTATCATGACTTTTAAAAGAATGGAATTTTTATATATTCCTATTTTCATATACTCTAAGGTCCTGTTCCTCTTATCTTTCAACTTATATTGTGAAGAACTGAGTTTTTTTTCCCTGTAATAAACCATTTTGAGAACACAACAAAATAATAAATCAACAACCCTTTTGTATCAATTTGAACTTTCTCAAGTGTTTGAGTCTTTGGGGTCCCTCTTTATGTACTTGAGTTGAATTCATCACAAAATCCCAGATCAGAACATTTTTATTTTGGATCCAGATAACTTTTTCCATAGAACCCCCTGATGGGAGAAGAGATCTTTTCTTTTATGGAATTTAACAGAGTAATTGATTCCCTTCCATTTTTCTCCAACACAAAAACCAGAGAGGTTATATTGGTAGGATCTCTGCTTCTGGTACGTAACTCAGATAACGTATAATTCATAGGACTGCCATAGAGCCGAGATTTTGAGAATATACTGGGTTTAAAGACGTTACGGTTCTATTTTTTAGGAGCATGGCCAAGAATACTTAATATACAAACCTGTGGGAAAAAAGCTACATAAGTCACTTCTGTTATTTATTGTATCTTATTTGCTGAAAGACCTGTTTTATAACATAAAAGTGTAGATGTGATATCTTATTTCCGAAACGCTTGATTCCTCCAAGATTCCGTTCCATCATTCCTCAACACAATTGTTTGGAGGCAACAAATTGTCACTATGTTTTTGTTTAAACCACTCCTCTCCTCTCTCAAAGGCCTGCCTGTGTATTATTATTGCTAGAACATAAATTAACTTTAGATGTCGACAGCTCTGGATTTGAGTATTCAACTTAGATATGGGGGCCATTGTAATCATAGGTGGAAAAACAGAATTTTGCCCAATCTAAGATCCGGAGAGATGAGATATAAAGAGGATCGCAAGTGGTAGCAGCACCTTGAAAGAAAGCACTAGAATTGTAAGGGTGTGGTAGATGGGACTTTGAGGCACATTCTTACTGCTATGTGAGGAAGCGTGCCCAGAATCTGCCCTCATTACGTCTGGCGCTTGCCAGTTCTTTTCAAACCTCAGTTTCATGAGCACCATAAAAATTCACTTAAAATCGAAAAGAACACCCTGAAGTTAAAACCCACTCTGCTTTGCCTTGCCTTTCATGGCCTGGAATGTCACCTTTTACCTCCAGTAAATAAAGCCAACATCAACACTCTTCTGTGTCTTTTATTTTTTATGCACTCAATATTCTTCACATGACAATCTGGACACTTAAAGGGAAATTACAGTAGTGATCTATGTCGCTGCGAAGAGAATTGTCTCTATAAAATATAGTTACAATGTACCTATCATTTTCTTTTGTTTCTTGGACTGCTCACATTGGATTGAGTAAGTCTAAAATGGAATTAAACGAGACATGATTAATAGTGGACTGCAAAGAAATGGTGATATCACGATACTTTCTTAAAATGACCTGCCATGTATGTCTAACGAAGCAGCGATCCCCAACAGAGACAATTGCACTGCTTTACGGTCTTGCAGGGTTTTGTCTCTTTAACCTCACTATTTCCGAGAAGCCACCGAAAAGTTCTAATATGTCACAATTCAAATGTCAACATGTTGTTGGAAAGGAAGCTAATAAGTTAAACCTTTGAGAGATGCCAAAAAAAGAGGTGATTCAAACTGTTGAGAGAAGTCCATTGTTTTCTAAGGGGAAATAGAACTCCAGAATGAAATAGGGTACTTATAAGCATTTAACTGGAAGGTTGAGGGGGAACAAAGCAAATGCACAATCACTTTTTTTTCAATCTGATAACTTTTTGAATAGGGCTGTTCCTCTCAATGTACTGCCAGAAACAGGGAAGTGTGAGGGTTAGGGTTAATAAGATACAAACTGAAAATTCACTCGTTTTTGTAGAAATAGCACATAGCATGGAATAATTTTCTTAAGATAGCCTCGAGTCTATCTGTGGGTGGATATAAAGAATCTTAGGTCATATTCTAGAACATTTTATGTTTGGAATTATTTTCCGTAAACCCACTTCACCTGGTTAAATTACTGTTGAATGAAAAAGAATGCTTTTATTTTGACAGGAAAGAAACTAAACAGAAAACACTGCTCATTGAGTTATTTTTTGAAGTTAGCACAATTTTCTACTGTGATGTTTTTATAGAAAAAAGTAAACAATTGGACTTTAGAGCCACCTACTGGAATAAAGAGGCACATGCTTACATTTGATATCCTCTGCTTTTCAGAAGATAAACAAATAGATAAATACAATTAAAGTTATGCACATTTCTGTTGATCTTATAAGATATTAACCTACTCAATTTTTCTCAGTTTGAAATATCAAATATCCTGTAAGAAACCAGCAGAGTTAAAGCAATGCCCTCTAAAAATATATTCTCATAGTTCTTAGTAATTTGTGTGATGTGAGTTTTCTCCCCATTGGATTGAGACTGAGCAGAATCAAATCCATCGTTTATTTACTGTCTTTGTTGCTGCTTTTGGTAGTGTGTGTGTGTGTGTGTGTGTGTGTGTGTGTGTGTCTGTTACTGGTCTCACTTTCACCAGTTAATTGTGTAACCGCATTCTTTCTTCCACAACCTCTACCTGGTCATGGAATTGTTATGTAACATATAATCTTAGAATAAAATTTAAAAACTAAGAACATTTTTGTGATAAAATGAATAAGCACCTTAAACAGTTTCATGATTAAGTGATTTTTTTTTTATTGAGATGTAATTGTCATATAACATTGCTTTAGTTTCAGGTGCATAAGGTAACGAATTAGATATTTGTATTTTTTTGTGAATTAAATGCATTTAAATGAAAAAACCCTGGAGCCCGGACAAGTAAGTTGGACGATGGCTTGCCTAAGTTCACACAGTGTAGCTGGCCAAGGTGTTGGGGGGAAAGTAGGCAGTTCTAGGAGATTATAGGTCCACACTTGCCCTCCAGCAGTTTAGGCAGTCATTAACAGATTTATTTGACTTTTTTCCTCCTCAGAATTTTGCTAGAAAGCAGGGGAATAAGCACCACCCCCTACCACCCTGGTGAATGAGTCAGAGAGTGGGAATCAGGAGCTGAGGCATGAGGTCAAGGCCTGGACCTGGGAGTACTGATGATTGGTGAGAGAGGGATCAAGTTTTTTAAAAACAAAATAATCTCCTTTGACGATGTGCTCTACAGACCAGTTCTTTATGTCATGTCCTTCCAACTTATTCCCTTAAAAACACCTTGTTGGGAAGGTGCTGCTTTGGAGAACATGCTGAGGGAGGACGTGTGTGGTTCAGAGAAGGGAAAGTTCTTTGCTAACCATGACACAAAGGTGTATGCGACATGTTAAGCCTTGCCTTAAGACAACTTGATAGGTGAGGTAGGATTTGGGAAACATTTGTGACCTGGCATGAGAATCGCAGCTTTCCATTGGTCATCAGAAGGCTAACTTCCAGGACCTAAAACAGGAAGTCACACTTCTTTAGACAAAAATAATAAGAAATATTTTTGTTATGCTCTGAGAAAATGTACAGATATTAGTGCATAGCTTGCCCTTTCTTAATATTCACTTCTTTCTCTCTTCCCGCCCCACCCTTTCTGGTGTCTTGAAGATATTTTATAGAGTAGTCACAGACATTGCACCAGGAGAGGAGCTCCTGCTGTTCATGAAGAGTGAAGACTATCCCCATGAAACTATGGCTCCGGATATCCATGGTTAGTACTGTTCACACCCCATCCTCCTTGCCCTCATTCAGCTGCTGTGATGGACCATCCCCCATGGGTCCATCACACTTGGTATTTGTCAGTTTTCCTGGCTCTTCAATGTCACTTTTCACAAAACTCCTTCTCTTGTGAGTGGTTCTTTCCTGGGCTCGACGTCTGGCTAATATTACTGTGAAGTTCAAGTAAGTAGAGGTCTTGCCTCAAGTGGAGACCAAAAGAATTCTGAGTGTTTCAACTGAGATATCATACTGTTAAACGTTTTTGTCGATACCTTAGCCTATGGTGAGAATCCTTTCCCTATACAAAAGTCATTTCAGGGAGCTCAGTTTGGGCTTTCGTAAGTGTAGTGGATGTTTCTTCCCGTCTAATGTTCTATTCCTGGGAAAAGTATGTCTATTTGAGTAAAATCCTCGCTGGTGTGTCAATACGGGAGAGGGCTGGGGGAAGGGGTTTGGGAGAAAAATACACATGAGGGAATTTTACAGCCAGAGAAATTTGTATTTGCCAGAGGCCTATTCTAAATCAAATGAATTAGAATTATTAGTTATGTGTGTACAGGACAGATCAAGTGAAAATTCTACCCGTATTGAAGTGCTACCATTGGGATGAGAATTTAGTACTTTTTTCTTTCTCTTTCCTATTTCTTTCTCCTAATATAACATGATTTAGTTCAACATAATCTAGTGGTGTCTTTAGAATGTTTTAGAGTTGGAAGGGCCACTGGGAAGGGTTACTCACTCCAGCTTAGCTGACAGGTGGAGACAGAGCCACCTCCCATCCCTTTGGCCTTCCAGACGGGAAAACTTCAGCCTCTGCGCTCTGTAGCTCTTGCGAAGGAAGCTACCGGTTTTGGCTAGCTCTTTACTTGAACATTTTTTTCCTTTGGCTGAGCTGCATTCTGTCTCTTTGTAGATTATACCAGTTATATTTTTGAGAACCTTCTGGAAATTGTTTTCTTCATAGAAACCCGGTGTTCTCAACCAACCTGGTAGAGCTTACGCCTGAATAGGGAGTCTTACCCAATGGGGTCTGGGACAGCTGAGGCATGAAGGCATAGGATATGAAACGTAATCTGAACTTTCTCTAGTGCAAAGCAACCTTCCCTGGGGAATGTTAGACCTAAAAAGGTTTTCCAACAATTATTTGTAGAAGTATGAGTGATTAGCTTACTATTCTAAAAAGCCTAAGTAAAAATGACTATTCTTTTAGGGCTACCATTCATAGATTATCTTCCTTTACAACACCCTTGAACTCGTCAGATGCTTTTTGTTTTCATTGTGTCATACACACACACACACACACACACACACACACACTATATACCAGATATTATATGCTCTCCATTTATTACCTCATTTAGTCATATACATAGATCAATCCTGTAAGAGAGGAGTCATTTGTGTTATACAGATAGAGAAACTGAGGCTACCTAAGGCTAGGTAAGTTGGCCAAGACCACATGACTAGAAAGAGGGAGAGTCGGCTTTCAAACCGAGGTCTTACTGTCTGTAAAACCTAGGCCTTCCCATCCATTCTGTGGCTTGGAGATTCTGTTTGTGTTCAGGCTGCTGGTGAGATCCTAAATGTAGATCTTAAATATTGTGAATAGTATAACAGATTCTAGGAAAAGGCCCCATTACCTGATTAATGTCATCGAGAAATCTGTTTTTAGAGCTGAGGTGATTTATTTTAGAATGCCCCCTTCTTCCTTAACCCTCTATGGTCCAAAGTTGACACAGTCTATTACATCAACATGCTGCTTTCTTTACTGTTCTGGCCCCCCTGTTACTGGTCTCGTTGAAGTGAAACCAGTTTTGTTAAGTGGATTAGAGGAGTGGTGTCTGTTTTGACCTCTCTTTCGCCTCTCACACCATGTTTAGGGTTTGTGACTTTCAGTGGCTTTCAGTTCCTTTCTCAGCATGGATCCCCCAAATCCCTGAGGGACATGCTACCTTCTCCGACTTCACTTCCTTTTGGTCCCCTATGTGCACCCTATCAACCTGCCCTATTTTACTACAGTTTTGCTTTTCCACAAGCTGCCATGCTCTTCCTGGCCTTTATCATTGGTCCACGCTGTTCCCACTGCCTGGAACATCCTCCCTCATCCCTGCCTGATGCTTGCTCATTACAAAGCCTTTTCTGAGCCTTTCTCCTTCAGATTAGATGGATTAGACATGTTCCTCTGAGCTCCTTTAGGCCTTACGCATGTATCTGCCATAAAGTATATCACCTTCTATTTGTTCACATGTGTATCCCCTTGAGTTTCTTATATAGTCTTTCCCTAGCAAAATGCCTAACATTTGTTGGTGACTAAAATATTCCCTCAAAAACATTCAGTCAATGAAAAGCTGGGTCCTGGCTGTAGGTCTATAAAACAGGGATTGTGTATCATGCTGCTCGGGGTGTCTTTTCAGCATTCTGAGTTGTTTTCAAGCCTTCTGTGATTGTGTGTATGTGTGTGTGTTTGTGTGTGTGTGTGATCTGTGCATAGTATGGCCTCATGAGCAGGCAAAAAGCTCTTCAGATGGAGAGAATAGGTGTAATACCATCACTGCCTGACACCTTATAACCTTTTTATCTCTAGTCGCCACTGTTACCATTTATTTATCTTACCGATTCAAAGGGCAAATTCATGATATGTTGGCTGTTTAACAAGGCCCTGCCAATTAGTGCTGACCCTAAGGTAACATAAATTAGCCTAGAAGGGTACTAAAAACATCCCATGTCCCATTATGTGGTAATGATGAATGTAATGAAACATCCAAGTTTACTGATACTAATCAGGTGTAAGCATGACTCAGAGAGGGACTCTGTGTCCCACGTGCCCTCCAGGTAACATGGCACAGTGAGAAGTGTATGAGACAGAGATGGGTTCAAATCCTGGCACAACCACTTGGCTCTCTAGTCCCTGACTGGTTTCTGAACTTCTCTTAGCTTGAATAGCTTCATCTGAAGTTGGAATTAAAAATGTGTCATATAATTTCTCATGATCGGGTTTTGAGAAATATCAATAATCTGTGAACAGGGTTGAGGGACTAGATTGTGCGCAGTAAGGAGTCATTATTACTTTTAATGTCATGTGAATATCAAACCCCAGAAGGGTTTAAGCCATAAGGTTTTATCTGGTAAGAAGGCTGTACTGTAGCCGCAGCCAGCATGCTATTGTGCCAGGCTCTGTCCTGTATATGTATTCCTTTTAATTCATATTAAAATTGAAGTGGTGGAAATAACAACTAAATGATTTCTATTACGTCTTTCATAACTCAATTAAAACTGCCGGTTTGTGGTGACACTTCTGATCGCCCAGTCCTGGTAACATCTGAATTATTTTCGCAGAAGAGCGGCAGTATCGCTGTGAAGACTGTGACCAGCTCTTTGAGTCCAAGGCGGAACTAGCAGATCACCAGAAGTTCCCCTGCAGCACCCCTCACTCAGCATTTTCAATGGTGGAAGAGGACTTCCAACAAAAGCTCGAAAGTGAGAACGATCTCCGAGAGATACACTCAATCCAGGAGTGTAAGGAATGTGACCAAGTGTTCCCTGATTTGCAAAGGTTAGAAATGGCATGTTGCACTATGAGACATGTTTATTTCCTCTGCCAATAAAATGCAGTTCTGCTGAGTTTTCAGAATGTATTCAGATGGGAAATTTGGAACTGTGATGAACCTGACAAGTGTGTCAGTGACATGCTCATAAATCAGTTTTCCCTGGAAACTCTTATCTGTAAAATGTTCACAAGCAAGTTGGAATTAGTTATTTTGATGCTAGATGGAAAATAGTATGTTTATATTTAAGCAGTATTATCGGCAACTGAAAGAAAGCGTAATGTTACAGCACAAACTATGACTTAGAGGAAGGATCAAGAACGCTAGAATGACACTGATGCCATTTAAACTAATCATTTGTCAAAGAGTAAAGCTGGTTCCAGAAACACCTAGTTGATTAAAAAAAAAAAAAAAGATTGGTTCTGGTATACACTTACTGAAAGATCGATGACCTTTTGATAGATCACTGTAACCCATGGATTTAATTTCAACTATCTAAGCTGCACATATATAAAAGAATAACAAAATCATGCCCAATGAAGCAAATGCTTTATTTCCCAAAAGGCAAAAAATAAACATAATCTAAATGAAATTATTCTTTAATACTTATTTTTAACAAAGTGAAAATCATGTATCAGCAATATAATAACTTTTTATAGGCTTTTGAACTTCATTCAAGAACTTTTTTTTTACTTCTATTAAAGAAAACAGCAAACCTGGAGCCTACCCTTTGAGAACTACATTGATTATTATGTTTCAAAATAGTTTTTCTGATCAGAGATACAGAAGCAGCTAATACGTTTTCTGTTTGCTTCTACCTAACGATTTTTGCCTTGGCCCACAAACAGTTTTAACAATTGTATTTATTTCTTTGCTTTTAAGTCCAGAAATGATCCTTGGAATTTATAATCAGAACCTCAAATGAACATAACCGTGTATTTAAATGGCTATGGTAGTGTATCAACTGGCCTTAAGAGTGTGAATTACTACTCATGGTTGACCTTGGATACTTCATCTATTTCACTTTATCATGTTGTTCCCTTTCTTTCCTCAGTGTCTCCCCTTCTTCTCTCTCCTTTTCACCTCCATTGATGGTCCTGCATCCTCTTCTCTGTCTAGACTTCTTACAGGAAAAGATTTCATATTGTAGTCATTGATTTTAATGGATAAATAACTTCAGTCAGCATCAAGGATAACCCATTCCTTGAGGAGACTGAGTCAAAAGAATAAACGTCTAGGCTTGAAAATTCCGGCCTGATTTAGCTTTTAGAGAGAAAACATTGTGGGAAAAGAAGGGCTTGCCCAGTACCCTTCAAACTCATCTTTACCATTTAATATAAATCCACATAGAGAATCAATTTGTTATAAATGTTTGCTAAAACCTAAATTTGTAATAAAAAAAAGTCAGAGCATGTCTCATAAATGTAATTGTGCCCAAATTAAAAAATAGAATGAGACTAATAAATACCTGTGGGTAAGGAAAGTATTTATTACTGTAAAGCAGTATCTCTGATGCCAGAGATTCTGTATTATTTCTTTCAATTTTGCTATCAAAATAATGGACAGCATTATAAAACAAAAAACGGCGGATTAGACACTAAAATGTAATTCCTACCTCCCACTAGAAGTGTATGGTGACACCTAGGTAGAGAGAGACTCTTATTCTTACTGGCTCTGGGATTGAGGCTGAGTCAACTCTACTTCATGCCAAACCCAACTGTCAGTTTGGTTCCTTCAGTCAAGCATTCGGTGGGAAACAATAAGGAAACCTATTTATCTGGTATTGGATGAACCCTAAGAACTTACTTTTTGGTAACTCAGCCAGATGAATATAGAATGTCACCATGCAGCCTGAGGTCAACCATGTGAGTGGTGTTTTTGGTTATATAATTTAGTCATGTGCAGAACTTACATTCCCTGAATATTTTCCCCTTTATTGGATCCTATGTTGTTGCTTTACACTTTAAACAAATGAGAAATCCTTTTTTGACATGATAATTGTTCTGTATCTTTTCTATCAAATGTTGAGAAAAATACCCCCTGCCTCCCAAAAAAGAACAAACAACAAAGAGCAAGGAACAAAGGTGAATATGCAAAAATTGAAAAGACCCTGGAAAGCTAGGCAAGGCTCTACAAAATAGGATGAAGTTCTATGAAGAGTGAAGCCTCATTAATGGCTGACTGGATGCCTCCTGTGTTTGGCATCCAGTGAAAGAAACACACATTTGGTTTTATAAGAACCAGTTGCCTTTTGATTCTTTATCATTGATTAGCTGATAGCTGATAATTCCATGGAACAATATGGATTTTATTCTAGATTAGAAGGAAGGAAGGGAGGGAGGGAGGGAGAAAGAGAGAGAGAGAGAGAGAGAGAGAGAGAAAGAGACAGAAAGAAAGAAAGAAAGAAAGAAAGAAAGAAAGAAAGAAAGAAAGAAAGAAAGAAAGAAAGAAAGAAAGAAAGAAAGAAAGAAAGAAGAGTTCTCCTTGTGCTGCTAGATCTTTCTCTCCTCATATGCCATGTACTGTTCTCTGGAAGCCCGATCATATCCTTGGAGTAAGGGCACACGAATAAGACTCAATGTACTGGCCTATCTCTCCCATTAGATTTCAGAGTTTATGATTTGACATACATATTGGAATACATGTCATCAAATGGCATGCCTTCTGGGGTTGCTGAGGCTGACAGCAAGTATATGAATTTGTGCCATGATTTTGGAAGATGTCCCTGACTCAGGTTAATAATAAGTGCAGCTGATGATATCTCCCTCTTAACTCTCTTAATAACATTTCAACTTGTGTAACAAACAGAGGATTACATATCGTGGATAAAGGTAGGGCTGTTCTTGTGACTCACACACCTGTACTCTACTGGCACCTTTTGTTCACAGAGATATCACCATTTGTGCTCAAACAGAATAGCATTACAAAGTTGACTGACTCATGGGGAAGGAAAAATAAGTTCATGTGCCAATACGAATAGAGCTGTAGAGAGGAAGCTGCAGAAGAGAAAACAAATGGGAAAGACATTTCTAATTTATCAAGATATGAGAAAGGACACTTCTTTTTGTCACGCACCGTGCCATGCACACAGTCTAACCAACTACGGGGTATATTCTAGGTGCACAGGGGTCTTACTGATACTCAACTTTAGAGTATTTATCTCACAGAAAAATAAAACATGGCAAAGAAAGAGTGCTTGCGTGCTTGGTAGGATTTTTTATTTTTAAAAATATCTTTTTACTATGTAAAGTTTCAAAATATACAGAACTAGGGAGGATGGTGTAATAAACCCCCACATGCTCAGTTTCAGTAATTATCATACAAGGCCAGTCTTGTCTCAGCTATACTTGTTTGGAGTATTGAAACAAATCCTGGACATTATGTCATTTTATTCATAAATACCTCAGTATGTATCTGTAGAAAAAAAGGACTCTTTAAAACACAAGTTTCTACACCACACTTTAAAAATAATGATTCCTAAATACTACCAAATATAAAGTCAGTGCTCAGTTCCCCCCTCCATTATCTCGTTATTTTTAGTTTTTTGTTTGAATTACGATCATAATAAGATCTGCCAATTGGTTGGCATGTCTCTTCTGTCTCTTTTAAATTTTTTCATTAAAAAACTTTTAATGTTTATTTATTATTTTTGAGAGAAAGAGAGACAGAGTGTGAGTTGAGAAGGGGCAGAGAGGGAGGGAGGGAGACCCAGAATCTGAAGCAGGCTCCAGGCTCTGAGCTGTCAGTTGAGAGCCCAGTGCAGGGCTTGAACTCAAGAACCGTGAGATCATGTCCTAGCCAAAGTCAGATGCTTAACTGACTGAGCCACTCAGCCACCTCTCTTGTGTCTCTTTTAATTTATAACTTCCTCCAGTCAAAGTCTGTCTTTTTCTTTCTCTCCCTCCCTTCCTCCCTCCTTCCCTCATTAAAATGTATTTATAGAAGAAGCTAAGTGCTTTTTCCTGTAGCATTTCCTCCAGTCTGGAGTCTACTGATCATGTCCCCTTGGTGTTAACATCTTTCTCCGTCTTCTCTACTTCCTGTAAACTCAGTTACATCCCAAGCCTTGATCAAATTTAGGTTCATTGTTTTAAGAATAATACCTCACTGATGCTATGGTTTACTTCCTTTAGAAGGCACAAGATTTATTTCAGGATTGCCTACATTTATTAAGTGTTTATTTGCTGTAAAATGAATGTTTTATACTTTTACCATTCTTTCATTATTTATTATCTCTGTCAATTCTACGCAGAGAAACTTGCCCTCATTGTTTATTTGCTCACCCTGAAGTACAGTTCATATAGGAAGGGCAGGAATGTGGGTGAGTTTTTCTCTTTACTTACTCATTTTCAGAGTAATGATTTGGCTTCTCAGAATCTTCCAAGGGTGACCAGTAGGCTTTTGTTTGTGTGATTTTGAATATAGTTTTTGTTAAAAGATGAGATTGTTATTTTTATTGATGCTTAAATTTCCTCATCTTTGGTCAGTAGGTGTTTTTTTAGTTTGGTACCTTAATTCTTTTGACATGCTCTAGAACTTTCTTGCTTTTTGCCATAATGACGTTCAAGGCCCATCTTGTGGGCTTCAAATTTGAAACAGGCTATTTCTCCAAGGAGCTCTGGTTACTGTATTTAGGGGTAGTATCCTCGTGTGTTATCTGTGCATATTTAATTAACAAATATATTTAAATATCTGAATATCACAGCAATCCATTATCTATAATATTTGCTTTTCACTAAATTCATACAGATTTCATATACAAGTTTTAGAAAAGAGAGGGAACTATTTGAGAAGTAAAAGTATTCTAAGCTTTAAAACAGAGAAATTATCCATGTGAGAAACTTCTGTTTTACTTTTGAAGGGCTCTGATAGTGCATCCACTTACACTATTACACACTTTTCTTTCCCCTCTAATATCCATTCATCAGCTTATCTGCAGGACCATCCATTCATCCATCCACCCCAGTGTTATATTGGGAAGTTGCTTGTTGAATAGTTAGGTTACAGCTCACTTTTCCATATGGCGATATGGATAGAAAAAAAATTACCTTTCTGAATCTAGAGGTTATATACATTAGAAAGGACACCTGCCTGCATGTTTGTAACCGTTTTTGAAGACCTTCAATTTCAGTGCTTGTGTTCGAATTAAGTGGGTGTTAGCACTATGTGTTGCCCTTAGGATGGTGGGGTGAATCCAGAACTGGGCAATTAGCTAGTCGTTTATCATGCCTCTAACTTGGCAACTAATCTCTCATAGCTGTATCAGATTTATTTTCAAACAATAAGGGTACTTCTCTGTGTTAGTGAGAGACACAGTCTAGGAAGAATAAGTGTTTTTTTTTTTTTTTTCATTTGTCGCAAGCCTGTTTTTTCTCTTTGGTCCTTCTCACCTCAACTCCCTTTCCTTCTCATTTCTTTAATTGGCAGTTGGATTAGTAATAAAATGACATTCTGTTTATGAGTGTGTTCTTTGTCACCATGTCTTATTGAATCAATTGTTCTCTTAACAGCCTGGAGAAACACATGTTGTCACATACTGAAGAGAGGGAATACAAGTGTGATCAGTGTCCCAAGGCATTTAACTGGAAGTCCAATTTAATTCGCCACCAGATGTCACATGACAGTGGAAAGCACTATGAATGTGAAAACTGTGCCAAGGTACAGTGAATTTGTAGACTACTTGGCCTCTCTCTGTCATCCTGCTCTCTCTTAATCCATCACTTGCTATGATATATAAAAACAAGCCTTGAGAGGGGAAACTATAAATATCTTGAGAAAAGTAGACTGAGTGTTGTATGCTAAAAGGCATTAGTACAGTGTATAAAAACACTTAGTGGGTACCCTTTTATTTTTGTAAGAGAGGAAGTGAGGCTTAATGGTGAGTTCCAGAACTAGGTGTCAGACATCCTTGGTAAATTCCTGGTTCCGCTACTGGCTTGCCAGTGTGGGGTTGTTTTATAGCCTTATGGAGAATGAAAATTGTATCCAATGCACATTACTGATTTCTTTTAATAGCAATTTGTGAGGAAGTCACATAAAATTTCTGAATGCCTATTCAGAAAGAATAGGAGACTCCTACATTTGCAGATTTTTCCACCCAAGTCCCCACCATAAATCATGACTTGGTTCTAATTAAGAGCATAGGGCCTTAGTGGCCACTGCCGAGCAGCATAAGGGTGCAATGAAAGCACTCCACCTTGACCATGACTCTGAAACATGAAAAGAGTAGTTCACATCATTTAATTTCCAGGGCTCTCAGTTAACTAAAAGATGTCCTGATGTCATTGAAGTTGATTTCTATTTCCAAAACCTTTTTATAGCATTTGAATATCTTTCTTCATGCCAGTGGAAACTGTGATATTTGAAATTATCTTTAGAGATGTTTTGGTCCCAGAAGTGTGGGTGACTGTTTTTCTTTTCTCCTCTTCTTTTTTCTTCTCTTTTCTTTCTTCTTTTCTTTCCTTCTCTTCCCTTTCTTCTTTTCTTTTCTTTCCTTCTCTTTTCTTTCTTCTTTTCTTTTTTTAGTACAATGTTTAAAAGAATGGTTTTAGCTTAATGGTAACTTGCTGCAGCAGTGTTAGCATGAATCCCTGGGCGAACTCCTTGAATGGATTTGAGACACTTTAGAAAAATTCCCCCAATTTTATACATAGTGTGTCTTGGTTTAAAGGATGGAAATAGCACACCATTTTTAATAATGTCTTGGCTGGCACTTTATTATTCAACTCTGATCACTCTAAATGGGATCAAAAGAATCTTGAATGTGGTCTATCATGCCATCAATTATTTCATTCAACTGATACCGATGGACATTTCCTGCTAAGGATGTAGAGCTGAATAATCTACAGTCTCTATCCTAGAGGAGCTCATGCTTAAGAAATATGACTTTCTGCGTGGGGGTATAGCTCAGTGGTAGAGCATTTGACTGCAGAAATATGACTTTCTTTGGTCTATGGGGAAAACAAATAAACAAAACCAAAATAAACAACATTCCTTCTTGAGTCATTCCTGGTCTTCTTTATTGTGTCCTTGAATTAAGTTTCTTGATTAATCAGTACTCATTTCCTAGCAGGTTTTCACGGACCCTAGCAACCTCCAGCGGCACATTCGCTCTCAGCATGTTGGTGCCCGGGCACATGCATGCCCGGAGTGTGGCAAAACGTTTGCCACTTCGTCGGGCCTCAAACAACACAAGCACATCCACAGCAGTGTGAAGCCCTTTATCTGTAAGTTTTTAACACTCCAGCCCTCCTTCCTGCATCTGTCTCTCACCTGAAAGGCACTGTGATCAGGAGAGTGGCCGCGTGGCCATAGAAGGGTCTCTGCATTAGCTATTTATGGTCCAATCCAGTTGGGCAATTTTTCTGTTACAAGGACGTCTTTTACACCCAGATCCATGGTATTTTGTCTATAATTCCTGGGGTGTTTTCTTTTAGATGAAATCAATAACAACTAGAGGAAAGAGAAATCATTAAATAATGAGAGGGAAGCCTCCCCAGGTTGTAGGGTTTAATAGAGACAACCAGATTTGTCACACTGAAAATGGTCATGGATTCATAAAGCAGCAAATGGCAGATGCCACTAAATAAGATGAAGTGATACAAACCTGTTCTGGATGAGAAAGGCTGGAAAAGCCCCACTTGGCAAATAGGCTATGACTGTGTGTGTGTGTGTGTGTGTGTGTGTGTGTGCACGTGCGCACGCACGTGTGAGGAGTGGGAAGGTGAAATAGGACTCCCCTTAATCTATACATTGTTACCAATTGCCCACTGTGGGTTGGTAGTTCTCAGTTACTTGGAAAGCAGAACGTTTTCACTTTGATGGTGGACATGCTGCTTCTACAACCCACTGCACTAAAGCAAATTTACTGGCAGTGTGTGTTCAGAAGACATCCAATCTGACCACCTACCTAGAAGGTACTTGTACAGAGCACTTTAGTAACACACTCCACATAAAGTAAACCTCAGTGCTCATTTGCTGCTGCTTCTGTCCACCCACTCCTGCTCCCTGTATTGTGCTGAAATATTTCATAAGGAAAATCAGTTGTTTTCAGCCCATCTGAGAAACAACTCTAGACTTCAAATGAATCCATTGCTCAGCTGGGCATATAAACATAGGGACTCACTGAGTTGCACTACAAACTTTAAGACTGATTTGGATCCAGATGAGCATAGAACTGATTGAGGCACACTCAGTAGTTGGCAAAACCTCTGACTTGGGAAGACTTACAAAATATTTTTTTTCTGAGAAATACTCAATAGTTTGTAGTAGGTTATTGAGGCACTACTACGGGACCTGATTGGGGAAAAAAAAATTTAGTGCCAACATGTAGATGCCAGAGACTGACTCTCCTCCTTTTTACCTCGACACAGCCCTCTTTTGTGCTTCCAAGCAACATGAGAGCTTTTCTTTCCCTTTCCAGCTTAAACTAGAGTCTTGTTTTGCTCCTGTGTTCTTCTGTACCCTGGGTGGAGTGAAGATGACCAGCTGATAAACAAAAGGGTGATCTAGCCTCCCTTCGAGGGGCTCTGTTAGACATCACAGGAAATAAAGTATACAATAGAAATTTTAGACTTCTTGTCTCATAAAGGCCTTTCGGACTCTAGGTTGTGATGCCCTTAAAAATGTACTTTGAAATGTTACAGGCATAAATAATTTGTGTATTTCTGATTCCTCAGAAACAAATTTTGATACACTTATTGTATTTTGGTGGGGGAAAAATAGATCGAACAAATTCTGATCACCCATTTAATGCTGTCTCTATTATTTAAGCTGAAAGTCAGAAAAATATAGATTCCTATTATCGAAGGTTCTGGGATCTGGAATTTTAATTGTGTTGAAGTCAAGTGTTTCATTTTAAAGCACTATAGGGTGTCCCTTTCCAATCAGCTTGCACAACTATTTGCCACAAATGGATTTTCGGTAATTATTGGTAAATTTAAATAGCAGATGGAATTCTTCAAATGTAAAATCTGACAGAGAACCGTGGGGTAATTATGAATAATAGCCATGTAATTTCAGAACAAAAGAGGAGAGTTGGTGTGGAGATTGGGAGTGGAGGGGGTTCACCTAGAGTTGATATCTGTTTCTCACCAGTAGGCCACACACCACGATTTACCCCCACTGGTGTGTTTATGGCAACTGTCTCTTATTACAGTGTACCGCCAAGCTTGAGCCCAAAGTCACCAGTGCTAAGGTAATTACTCACTGCCTTTGCAGAAACCTCCAGCCTTCCCAAATAGAAACCACATGCTCTAATAGGCTGAACATATTCAAAATACCTCTTAATTTGTTTAATAAGTAGAAAAATGCATTGTTAACTGCTGGCTAATTCCTTATTACTGAGAAAATTACAGTAGAGTATAGACTTCAACATCAATTGAGCCGTTTACCTGGAGGCCTGGTGGGTAGTGGTGGGCCAGGCCAGACATTCAAGTGAGAAAAACAAAGCCTCTGCCTAAGGAAACATCCCAGATTCCCTGTTCTTGAGACCTGACACAGACATCGCTCATCTGTGTGACAGAGGGTGCAACCAGGGAAGTCGAATGCGCCTTCTGTTACTCCGATATAGAGAAGCTCTTGATTTTCTTAGATCCATCCAGCCATAAGACAGAAACGTAGAGAGCAACATTTCTTTGCCAAAAATTTGCAAGCCTTTCAAAAGTTTATGCCCTGGTTGAATACCCATCAAGACGTTTTCTCAATGCCTCTTAATGCCCACGAGGAGAGGTGTTACTTTCTTGATGAGTGCACTTTTATGATTCCAACGACATTTTATTTACTATTTCTTGTTATTGCTCATAGCTGAATTAGTATGACCCACGAAAGCCTCGTGTTCCTACCCTCTACATCATGTGGTTTTAATTAGGGTATCAAAGAATTTAAATAGCATGTGTATTTATTGTATATGGTTAACTAGGATATACTTTTAAAGCAGACTCTGGTCAATATATTCCAGGAGAATAATTTGAAATCACTCACATCTTCTCTTCCCATTAAAATGCATGTTACAGCTTCTATAATGTCATGAATCATCCCACAGTTGAAAGCTTCTTTGCTGTTATTAAGCGCAATGATATATGTAGCAATGCATTTTAATCATTAGTAGTAAAAGAAATATTATGGAATCACTTGGTACTTCCTGTTTGGTAGTGTGTGGGATAATCCAACTTTTGGGTGAGTTTTGCATGATTGAACACCTATAAAATCTCCTTTGAGTTTCTTTTTTCTCTCAAATATTACTGCTTTAACTTAGGAGCTCAACCACTCTGCGCTTAAAGGCAGCCATTGCATGAAAGCCATAAATGTCGCATTTTGTCTTCAATTTAATTTCTTATATAAATCTGTTTCGGTAATTGCCAACAAGGCATATCATGTTTCTGCGTGTATTAAACGTGCACGGGATGGTTAAAGTAAGTTTACACGTAAAGTGCTTTCACCTCTACTAAAGTCAGATAAAAAAATGTGGTGCTTAGGAAATGAATACTGTCATGCTGCTGGACTGGCAAGTGAGGGGAATTCTTACCCAGCAAAGGAGGTTTTAAAGGTTACACGAAGTTTGGTCTTAAAATACACTTAGATATGTTCTCTCATCTGTGAGGAGGAAGATGTTCTACTTTTCTGGCAAATTCTCCACGAAGAGGTTTGTTTCGCAGCCGCACCCTGCCGTGTCCTTTCTGGATGAGAGCCTCAGAAAGCTCTCCCTGCTTACCATAGTTGGCTAACTCACATAGAAGTCAAGCCCTGAGATAACCGGCGAAGATACGACAACAAGTGGACGTATTTCCCAAGGACGGGGGTTTCATAAATGCAGGAAGGTTAGCACAACCACTGGTGTGAGGGGAAGTCAGAGGACGTGATCATAGTTCATGGGAACCAGCAATGCAGGATGGACCACATTCAATTTAGCTTCCTTTGCAGGCTTAAAATAGAGCCATTGTAAATTATGTCAGTCTTTCTCAAATCATGAAAATGATTGTTAAAAATGTCTCAGAATACACAATGTGCATTGTTGTGTGGCTTTGATGTGTGAATGATGAGAGCGTATGATATAATACAAATTAAATAATGGTAGGGCAGTCACAGGCTTTTTCCCCAGGGGGAGAGGGGATGAAGGTAAAGTTTCTGGTCAAGAGAAAGGCTGTTTTATGTTGTCTCGGTGCCTATGACTTAGAACTCTTTAAGCGGTCTAAAACTCTAAAGGGGTACCTGTTATGTTCAATGTTTAGTACGTCTTAGGATTTTCATTTGTAAGATTCTGTGAGGGTAGCAATGGGCGGGAAGTCAATGCATGCTGGAATTGGACTTTGCTATAAACATTTAAATACACAAATATGATGGAAAAAATACCATGCAATGGGGATGACAAAATATTTATATATATTTATATATGAAATATTTGTGCTGCTTCAAGACATTTGTCAGGTTGGATGCCTTGCTTTGGAATCTAGTGAAATGGGGTTTTCTGTGTTGGGAATACTCAGATTGGTACCTCCAACAACTTTTCCTGGCTTCCTAATTGACATTTCGGGTAAACCAGTTGTGATACTTGCTAAATTCAGAAGCAATTGCCATAAAGCCTGAGATTCTCTTTTGTTGTTTGCACACAGGTGAGGTCTGCCATAAATCCTATACTCAGTTTTCAAACCTTTGTCGTCATAAGCGCATGCATGCTGATTGCAGAACCCAAATCAAGTGCAAAGACTGTGGACAAATGTTCAGCACTACGTCTTCCTTAAATAAACACAGGAGGTTTTGTGAGGGCAAGAACCATTTTGCGGCAGGTGGATTTTTTGGCCAAGGCATTTCACTTCCTGGAACCCCAGCTATGGATAAAACGTCCATGGTTAATATGAGTCATGCCAACCCGGGCCTTGCTGACTATTTTGGTGCCAATAGGCATCCCGCTGGTCTTACCTTTCCAACAGCTCCTGGATTTTCTTTTAGCTTCCCTGGTCTGTTTCCTTCCGGCTTGTACCATAGGCCTCCTTTGATACCTGCTAGTTCTCCTGTTAAAGGACTATCAAGTACTGAACAGACAAACAAAAGTCAAAGTCCCCTCATGACACATCCTCAGATACTGCCAGCTACACAGGATATTTTGAAGGCACTATCTAAACACCCACCTGTAGGGGACAATAAGCCAGTGGAGCTCCAGCCCGAGAGGTCCTCTGGAGAGAGGCCCCTTGAGAAAATCAGTGACCAGTCAGAGAGTAGTGACCTTGATGATGTCAGTACGCCAAGTGGCAGTGACCTGGAAACAACCTCGGGCTCTGATCTGGAAAGTGACATTGAAAGTGATAAAGAGAAATTTAAAGAAAATGGTAAAATGTTCAAAGACAAAGTAAGCCCTCTTCAGAATCTGGCTTCAATACATAATAAGAAAGAATACAGCAATCATTCCATTTTCTCACCATCTTTAGAGGAGCAAACTGCGGTGTCAGGAGCTGTGAATGATTCTATAAAGGCTATTGCTTCTATTGCTGAAAAATACTTTGGTTCAACAGGACTGGTGGGGCTGCAAGACAAAAAAGTTGGAGCTTTACCTTACCCTTCCGTGTTTCCCCTCCCGTTTTTTCCAGCATTCTCTCAATCAATGTACCCATTTCCTGATAGAGACTTGAGATCGTTACCTTTGAAAATGGAACCCCAATCACCAAGTGAAGTAAAGAAACTGCAGAAGGGAAGCTCTGAGTCTCCCTTTGATCTCACCACGAAGCGAAAGGACGAGAAGCCCTTGACTCCAGTCCCCTCCAAGCCTCCAGCAACACCCGCCACAAGCCAAGACCAGCCCCTGGATCTAAGTATGGGCAGTAGGAGTAGAGCCAGTGGGACAAAACTGACCGAGCCTCGTAAAAACCACGTGTTTGGGGAAAAGAAAGGAAGCAACATTGAACCAAGACCAGCATCAGACGGTTCCTTGCAGCACGCTAGACCCACTCCTTTCTTTATGGACCCTATTTACAGGTAAGGGTGGATAGGAGACGATTAAATGCAGACGACGTGTGTACGAAGGGCAGGGTTTACAGTCGAAAGCCTTGGCTTTTACCAAACCAGTTTTGTTATTATTATAAGGCAGAGAGTAAAGTTGTTTGATCTAGTGAGTTCATTTTTTATTCAGACGGTCAACTCATTATGTTTGGGCTTATTTTTGGATGTCTCTGAATTTGGGGTTTTGGATTAGGCCCACAGAGTTCTTTCCCCTGACAATAAATGTATTTTTAAACACATTTTTAAGCGGAAAATATGGGAAAGCCATATTTAAAGCAAGTTGTCAAGTGGCAGAAGAATGAGGCTCCTGAAGGATTAACGCAAATATGTGTGGGTACTCAAGTGGGTCAGGACACAGAACAGCATGAGTTTTCTCTTTGTTAACCTACCAACACATCCTTAATAAGCACTGCACATATTCCGTTTCTAAATAAATCTCCTAGGAAGCCAAAGTAAATGAAATATTAATCACAAAAACGTTTTGTATATAATGTGAATGGTTGGTTTTGAAAACAGGTCACTGTTTAATACCTTCATTATCCAGGTTTCTTTGGTGCCTCCAAAAATTCTTGGGTGGGGGGGAAACATATATGCTTAATAAAAAGCCTCATAGGCAGTATTCTGTAATGCTCATTTGACATTCAGAATGATTTATTTTCTAAATACCAGCTTTCTTTAAAAGTATGAATAATAGTAATTATGCTTATTGTGTATTTTAAATATTACCAAGCATTTTCACATTTACTTTCTAACTCAAGTCTTGAACATTGTCAAGAATTAATGGAAGGCATGGATAATTGCTCATTGGACTTGTTTAAGACTAGACTATTTTCATATTTTTGCTTGACTGTCTTTTATGAACAAGTTTATGCTACTCTTTCATTCAACAATACTCATTGAGTTCCTATTACTTAATAGGTATTAGAGCCACAAACTCTTTTCACCACAAACTCCTTTTCTACTTGTGTTATCTCTAATACATTAACCAAGAAACACTGCTGTGTGTTTGAGGGCTACCTCCCACTTGAAGGGGATTAGAAAGGACCATGCAAAGATATCTCTGAGCCATCAATACCATGCCTGTGCACTTCTTCCCAATTATTGTATCTTAATTCCTACGGCAGTCTCAATAAGAGAGGTAAAAGAAGGGAAAACAGAATTTCCATATTTGGTGTGTAGATTGTGTGTTACACATTGCCAGCGAGGTTGTATTTCCAAATCAGTGATACATCTCAGCCCTTTGTGAAGATAATCCCTCGGACTTTTTTTTTTTTTTCCTCAGACCCTCCCAGTGGCAATGGGTTTCTGATTCCTCCACATACCCATCACGCTCTTCTCCATCACATCCTAACCTTCCCCTCTACCCCTTGCTTATGGAACTCAGTCTTCTCTCTGGTGTTTCAATCTGAATAAAGGGCCTAGGCCTGTCATTTTACTGAAGTCATGAAATACCAAAACACCAGTTTTAGTGGAAGACCTGAATTGAAATCTCAGTTTTCCCGTGTCTCAAACTTGTTTTTTTTTTTTAATTCATAAAATGGGTGTAAGAGGACTTGCTTCAATAAGTGAAACAATGTATGTAAAACATAGCATATATGAACTTTTTGAGAAGTGGTAGCTGTTTTTATTAATTTTGATTCTATTATAGAAGCGTACTTATTCAACGGTTCTTAAAAGAAATTTATCAACAGTTGGTAAAAGAAATTAATTTAATCCATGATGTCGTTTCCTGTACACTTAATAGAAAATAGAATAACAAACATTTTGAAGGCAGAAGGTATATGCAGATAAGTTTATATGTCTCTATCTTCAGAAAGGTCCTCCTTTTTCCCATTACCCCCTTTTGCCTGCCCTGTTTATCAGCAGTGGCATCCAGAAGAGGGACCTCACAGAAGGGGGAGCAGGGTGCATAGGATGCTTAGAAACTCTCCTGCTCTCATTGGCAAGTACGGGGGAAATATAATGAATATATAAGGGAACACTTTCTTGGCAGAAAATGACGTCAATTTTCAGAATGAGCTCTGTCCTCGTGATTTCAAATTCACCAAGCCTTCTTGTCTACGTTTGAAGTGGAAATGTACAAATCTGTAACCAAGCCTCTGGTTTCATGACTCTAAAGTTTTTATATTTCCTCATTATTATTATTACTAGTGACCCAATAGGATTTTACCATTATGAATAGGACCTTCTTTCTATGAGCGCCTAGCAGTGCCGTGAGTATTCTTCAAGAACTGAATAGATGTCTTTATATTTTTATTAGTGTGCTTCCCAGAAACCTTCCATTTGTTTTATCGTTAGCTGTTTTAAATGCCAGTAATTATGTAGCGATTGATATTTGAGACTGATTCATCTCCAAAAACTAATTTTAACCTTTCAGAGTAGAGAAAAGAAAACTAACTGACCCACTTGAAGCTTTAAAAGAGAAATACTTGAGACCTTCTCCAGGATTCTTATTTCACCCACAAGTAAGTATTTTGAATTTGAGACTTCAGGCTTGTAAACTAACTTGTTGATCCTGAAAAGCAGGTGCAATGAAATGAAAGAAATCTTGAGAACATTAGGATTTCCTATGACGCTGGTGTGGAAGAACACAGGAAATTCTAGCAGAATGAAAACCCAAACTCTTTAAAGAAAAAGAAATTAATATATGTGGAAAAATAACATGTTTTGGGGTGTTAAATTATCATCTCCTGCTAACTACTTATTGATCCAAAGTGTATTTTGGAGTGAACTAAATTCAGTTAGGAAAATAAATATGGAAGTGGTTTTTTGTGTTAAAAATCACTGATAATGAGAGATGGGTCAGACTGTGACTCGTCCCAAACTCATGAAGGTCCTTGAAGTTCCTTTAGTGCTTAGATAAAAAACAGGAAATGAGTCTACCTGACAAGTTGTTACCATAGAGGGTGAAGGAATTTATCTAGAGACCACTGGGCATTCCAGCGAAGTTCTGTAATTGCACAAGAATTTACCACAATACACAGAGCTATTTGCTGAATGGAGCTGTGTCCATTTATCAAAATATATAGTTTCTCATAACAAGGAGACTACACAGTCGTGCCATCTAATTGGTTCATGTCCTTACGTATGTGGTTATTTTTTAAAACTGGTTTACATATCAATCAAAATGTGGAGAATTGTATTGAAAGAACAAATATACAAACTTCTTAAATGTATGGGTTTTTTTTACCTGATATTTTGTTTTCCTTATTTCTTTTTTTTTTTTTTTAATGTTTTTTATTTATTTCTGAGAGAGAGAGAGAGACAGCATGAGCAGGGGAGGGTCAGAGAGAGAGAGGGAGATACAGAATCTGAAGCAGGCGCCAGGCTCTGAGCTAGCTGTCAGCACAGAGCCCAACGCGGGGTTCGAACCCACAAACTATGAGATCACGACCTGAGCCAAAGTCGGACACTTAACTGACTGAGCCACCCAGGTGCCCCTGTTTTCCTTAATTCTAATTTTAAAGGTTATATGCTCTGGTCTTTGTAGATGGTAAACAAAATTTATGAAAATGCTTAAAATCAGTGAACTAATTTATTGGGTTTCAACATAGTCAAACTAAAAATTGTGTTCCTCTATTAAAACTGGTCGAATTTTATGCCACTGTCTTATAGAAAGTTATGAGGTAATTAAATTATCTTGAAATGTGACTCTCCCTGCCCCCTCTATCTATTCCCCCTTCTGCTACCTCTTCCTCAATTTTTCAAGTACATTCTCAGTGTCCTGAACAACAGAGTATGAGAGCTGAAGTACCATCTTCTCGTTAGCTGGAGAAATCTATCATTGTTCAAAAATTTTATTTCAAAGTTAGCAAATGCACGATTTAGTATTAAAAGGGTTAGAAATATTCCAGTCACTTTTCATTTTATATAGAAAGGCTAAGGAATGATATTATTTTTTAATTATTTTATGGGAAAGAAAAGAGTTATAAAATAGTAAATGTTTATTAGGTACTTATAGTTTACATTTAAGTTGCTTTAAATTACACTTTTGGGCCTCATGGTCTAAGAAAGCTGAACATCACATGCATTTTGTGTCAAATATTGTACAAAAAGTGTATCTTTTTGATAGCTTTCTGATTATAACTAAATGCTCATAGGGATATAATTATATACATTTAGTTATAAGAATCCAATTGTTTTCATATTCTAATTACATTTAAAATTTAGTAACCAGTCACTTTAAAATTAAGTGCTATGGGTACATGGTAAAATGGAGGGAAAAAAGATGGGATTCAGGGTCCTTGAGTGACTCAGTCTATCTGGCTCTTAGTTCCTTATCTGTAAGATGAGGGAGTTGCGTGTAAAGTCCCTATTCTCTCTGAAATTCAGATTTTTAGCTAGCCAAAGTAAACTTACTAGTTCAGAAGATGGGCAGTTTCGCCTACCAATAATTCCACATGTGCATACAAGTGTTGCAGTATGTACATATTTTTAATCACATAAGAAAATGTGCTATCTTTGATTATTTCCAAAGCGAATGAGGGATCACAAAAGATGAGGTGTATGTGCAGTGCTTGGAGAACAGCAGTCATTCCCTCAGAGCCTCACGAACATGCCTGTAGGAGCACGTTAGCCGTGTGTGTTTCCAGAATGTCAAGTCTTGGTGGAAGCGGCTGCCTATCGCTGCTGTTAGAACAGGACCCAAGAGTGATAATCAACATATTTAACACCTCGTATGTCATGAGTACTGGCCAATCGGAATGGACTCCTGCATTCTAGAGCAGGATCTTGGAAGTCCTTGCTGCACCAATGTTAATGCCATAGTTGTTGGCTGGCGGATTGTCTGCAGGGGCTTTTGAGATGAGGCCAGGACGGTAGGGTGACAAGTCAGCGTTCTTGGAGCAGACACTACTTGCCAACTACTGCAGAAATATTTTGTTATTTTTATAACCATCGTAGCTGTTTTCATGTGTAATGGCTGTATTATCACTGGGATGCAGGTGGGATAAAGACTGTCACCTGGGAGAAGCTTGGGTCGCCCTATTTCCATCAAGCCTTCAGACCAAATAGTCTGCTCTTTCCGAAAATCTGCCTCAAATGTCCTGAGGTGTCAGCAGAATTCTTCTGTTCTTTCGAGTACTCTATCAATTCCCTCCTAGCCTCAAGTTCTCCTTTCCCATAAACAAACAGAACAAAGACAACCTGCCGGGATCTGGGGCCAAAAATGACTGCTCTGTGACCGCTTGTTCGCCGAAACGCTCAGGTTTGGACCAGTGCAGTTCATCTCTCTGAGCCTCTCGCTCAAGAGTCATGGGCACACCTTACCAGCTTTTCCCGGGTGGCTGGACGGGTCAGTGTTCACGGACATAGCATGGTACGCGTTGTGCCTGCTAAGCGGAAAGACTGAAATGAGGAAGAGCCCTCACTGTTAGTGAATGCACAGGTATTCCACTTCGGATGTAAAGGAATGCTGGTAAAATGACCTCCTGCCATCCCCTGAGCCCACTCTCTTGGGGGGAAGGGGGCTACGGATGTATCTACAAGTGCTTGGAAAGACGCTCACTGTGTTCTTGGTGCTGCCTCATTGGGCGGCAGTAAGGGTGGCACACAGCAGGAGACCAAAATGGAAGGCCTTGTCTCTGCTCCCAGGGTTTGCCCTGATTTTATAGCTAAATAAATGCTCGGGTAAGACCATTCATTACTTCATTTTCCATTTAAAGTACACTGGAGAAAATCCCGTGGTCCCTCTGGGGCTTCTGTATGTTTGTCTTCCAAGTGAGAATAATGGTTGGCTTATGTATTTGTCAACGTTATAATAATAGTAATCATAATATAATAAAGGGAACCACGTATTCTTCTTCTTTAAATTTAGTTATTTATTTTGAGAAAGAAAGCATGAGTAAGGGAGGAGCAGAAAGAGAGGGAGAGAGAGAGAATTCCGAGCAGGCTCCACACTGTAAGCAGAGCCCGATGTGGGCTTGAAGTCATGCGCCATGAGATCATGACCTGAGCCAAAGTCAGACGTTGAACCATCTGACCCACCTAGGTGCCTCAGGGGAACACAGACTCTTAATGCTTTAGGGAAAACATAGAAATAGATACATAAATTCTTGGTAGTGGTATTCTCTGGGAAAGCCTGATTTTATAATTTTTTTATGTCTTTGTATTCTACCCAGCATGCCCCTCTTCAGGGCACAATTCTAATCAGTGAAAGGAGAACACTTCAATAGGTATATTGATTTGATATTGATATTTTGTTGAATTCTATTAAAAGATTATTAGGTCATCTCACTGCCTTGGAATAATAATGTGTATTTTTAAAAATCTTGTCAAAAATGTCTGTAATATATAAGAAAACATACACCAAAATTAAAAGATAATTGCTGGGTTTTTTCTTTTCATTTTCAGGGTCTAAATTCCTCACTCATTACAGTTTCTAGGAAGTATGGTTGCTGTGTCAGGCCACTAGAGGACTATTTAGATTTCTATCTTTCTCTTATAAATACGTTAGTTAAATGTAAGGTAGAAATACTTACTATAGACGTTCTTCCTAGAAGTGTGGTTGAAAATTGTGCACTCTTAGTCTAGGTTATAATTTTGAAAAAGATGAAGCCACAAGTAGGTGAAATGGAGGGAATGGGATTATTGCGTGATACCTGGAAAGTCCATTTCATTGGGTACTTTGCGTTTTAGGTACTTTGCGTTTACATTGCTAGCTTTTTCGAACTGCCATAGAAATCATTTGGTAATTGTGTTATTGTAAAACTGGCTATTATTCCTTGATTTGCTTGTACTTTAAAGATATATTTGATTATTAATACATTTTATTTCCAGATGTTTGGTTTTTTATACATCTGCAACAGAGACTCTGTTTTACTTCTGTTTCTGTCCTTTATTCATTCATTTTTATTCTCTTCTTTTTAAAGTGTCTGACTATCCTGTTACTGTATCCCATACAACTGGGAAAAAGTTAATCTTTTTCCAAGTTATCTTTTATACATTGATGTGAAAATTACTTAAGTCTTTTGCCCTTCATCTTCTATTTGCTTTTGACAAAGTGTTTCTTGTTGTTAGAGTTGCTCTGCAATAAGTCTTTTATCCTTAAAAAGCGACGTATCTTCCTTATTAAAGATGCTATAACTTATAATATAAGCAAGGTATAGCCCCTTTAACCAAGCAAAATGATGACTTTAAGGATATAACACCTGTGTTTCCTGGAAGAGCCCCCAGCTCACTGAAGTTTTCCCAAGTGATTCTTGTCATAAGTTGACATAGCTAACTATACCTTTCTAGTTCTTTTAATTAATATCCTTATGTGTTGTGACTGCTAATGGTCTGAGTCCCAAGCTTATGAAAGTCAAGCAGTGCCTTTCCCAGCACATTACCTTGTTGTTACTCAATGATTCACATTTGAGTAAATATCTTATTTTCTTTGTTATTAACATTATTAAAATGCAAGAGACTAGAGTTTTGCAGGAAATTGCTTAAGTTTTATTTATTAAAGTTTAAGAATCTGGCTTTACAGTGGGTAAAAACAAGTAGGAAGGAAGTATCTACTTTGGTATTTAAGATTTGGTAGTAGGTAGTGTTTAGTTTTCTTGGAAAAAAGAACATTCTGCTTTATAACCTTGATTCTAAAATTTAATTTAGGTAAACAGAGGAAATCCAGCAGTGTTATAAAAACATTTAAGTTTCATTTCCAAAGCCTTTACTGAAGGTACAGTTACATGATAAGCAAAAATTACAAAGTCCGAATAAATGTTAATTTCTCAAAGGATAGATTGCAATAAAGATACTGATACAGAAGTAATTTTTTGTTTTTGTTTCAATTTTGCTCCCAGTTCCAACTGCCTGATCAGAGAACTTGGGTAAGTTTCCTACTTATGTTTTTGACTCAAATAATGTAGCGTTAAAAGGAAAACAACTTATATTATAAAATGCTGTAGAGACGATAAAGAATTCTGAGCCACTTTCCATTAAATGATACGGCTTCGGCAGATAGTTTTCCAGCTTCGACAAGCTGCAGAATACTTTCTGTTTTAATTGGGCATTTAGTGTGCTATAAATTGTTTACAGAAAGAAGTTTATTTTATAAATATGACCCATTCCATGTAATTATACCTTGATGTAGAACTCTTTCTCGGCACTTGGGAGCATGTTGTTAAAAGAGCCTTCGAAATGGGTCACTAAGTGGAAACAACCATTATTTTGGGGAGCCTGTATCAGCATGTTAAAGATGCTTTTGATAAAGCCTTCAAAAGGTTAAAGCCTGGACTTACATGTAGACGCAGGCTGACATTGGAATTCACATTCATATATCCCAGGGCAGAACTTGGTTCTGGCAATTTGGAGTAATAAGACTATATGTTTAGAAATCCATATCTAACTAGGAAATGATCTTTTAGCCTTGGGTCTCCCTTCCTCAAATTTGTTCTTATTTCCAGATACAGTCAGTTGTCAGGTAGTGATGCTAGGTAATAGCTTTCTTTTTTGTTCAAGATACAAAGAATACTGCTTATTTACTTTTCACTCGTAAAAAAAAAAAAAAAAAATAAACCTTGGGTCAATGGAAATACATATAAATAACATATATTACAAAATTTCCTCTAGTTATATAGACTTCTTTGTCTTCATTCTCTCCTTTACTCAAAGTTATTCTGATTCTGAGACATGGGTAAAATCTTGGAATACAGGTCAGTTTTTTCGGTCACCATATAGTTGTTATATATCAATTATTTCAAGGGCACTTTAGCACTTACCTATTTTCTCTGCCTGACTTTAGATTCTCTTTACCAGAAATTCCTCCATTTTATTTCTTCTGTGCAATATGTGATGAATTGTGATTTTTCTCATTTTGATAGATGTTTAAGGATTAAGTTCATTTATTTCAAAAGCATAAAAGAAGAGAGAAAGAAGGACGGGGAGGGAAGCAGTGGGACAGAGAGAGAGACTGAGACTTTCTTAGACAAAGTTGTGCAGTTGGTGGGCTTGGCCTTTGATTACCATGGCTTATATTTCCAGTGTTCCCCTTCTGCTTTTCCTAGCAGAGGTCCATCCTGAGTATCATGCCTCAGGGTCCTCATCCTTTCTTTCTTTCTTTCTCTTTCTTTCTTTCTTTCTTTCTTTCTTTCTTTCTTTCTTTCTCTCCTTCTTCTTCTTCTTCTTCTTCTTCTTCTTCTTCTTCTTCTTCTTCTTCTTCCTTCCTTCCTTCCTTCCTTCCTTCCTTCCTTCTTTGTTTGCCTGTTTAATTTTTTAATGTTTATTTATTTTTGAGAGCGAGAGAGAGAGAGAGAGAGAATGAGACAGAGTGCAAGTGGGGAAGGGCAGAGAGAGAGGGAGACACAGAATCTGAAGTAAGCTCCAGGCTCTGAGCTGTCAGCACAGAGCCCGATGCACGGTGAGGCTTGAACTCACAAACCACAGGATTATGATCTGAGCCTAAGTCAGACGCTTAATGGGCGGAGCCACCCAGGCGCTCCAGGGTCCTCATCCTTTCTAAGGTGGCATATTACTTGACAGTACCTATGTTGTTGGCTGCTTCAGTCATAAGGTGCTGTCTCCTACATAAATACCCAATGGTTCTACTAACCATAGAAAGCCAATCCAGATTTTAAGTTAGACCCCTTTCCTGTTTTAATGCCGTGCCTTGGAAACACATCCACTCCCTGAATTATAGGGTTTTCAGAGTTACGATTTATACTCATATTTTAAAACATAGATATTAGTAGGAACTACTAAAATATTAAAGTATATCATTTTTAGTGGTAAACAAATTCTAAGGGGTTTCATAATCATGACTGCTGACTGTGATACATAGAATGAGATAACTGTAAAATATGAATACTTAGGTCTCCCCCAAATGGCCACGATTTTGAGATTTCTGAAGATTATCAAGTGAATAAATATAGAAAACTCCCAAATCTACAAACATTCCCATCATAAGTTATTTATGAAAAGTTAGTTGTTTTATGATAAAGGCATGTGTAATCTAATTTGTAAAACATTAAGTCACATAATTCATGGTGCCATTGGACATATCATTTCCTATAATCAGGTTGTCACTTTAATGGTTTTAATGAGAAACTTCTTTATGTCATCAATTATTGGCTGCCAGATAATGTTAGGCTAAGTGCTTAGGACCCAGCTGATGATATCTTGCCTGCTGAAATGTTTTTAAAAATACTAACTTTATTTGACTAGAGAGATAGCTACATTTTTTGGTAGGATCTAGGGAATTGTGTCTAAATATTAGTTTGCGTCAGTATAAAGTTAATAGCCTCTTGGGGACTGAAAGGGGGTACAGTGACTTCCTCTTCCAGACATCTGGCTGCAGATACCATCAACAACTATTATATATATAAATACAAATTACTGTTCCATAGGAAAAAAAAGCCCTGTCATTTACTGATCAGAGATTAGCCTATGACATTAATAGGACACAGGGCAATGCATTTCTAAAATATATGATCTAACTTTTCCTCCTTTATTTTCCCCATTCTCAGCAAATTTCTCTTTTATAGTAATACACGTTGCCTTATTCATTGGATTGTTCATAACTGAAATATAAATGTAGCTAGATTCTGTTGTATTTATCCCAATTCATCTTCACTTCTAAAATACCAAACCAGACTTTCAAATAAATGTCAAAACATACTACTTCTTCTGTAAAATGCATGTTATTTCAGAAGGAGCATAGTATGAGTCAGCTCACAGAGTGAGGAAGTTAGAGTTGTGACCTGTATTCTAGATGAAGCTCATCTTAATCCAACACCTTAATCCAAAATATAGATAGCATGATGTTGGTCACAGAATTGCTAAACTACCCAACTGGCAGATTTCTAAGTCACTTCTGTTTGTCCTAATGGGGAAACTTCTTTTCAACTGATGTCAAGTGCCATGAGAACAAATCTTATGAAGACGAAAGGGAGGATTCAGTGGTGGCTTTTAGTTGGAGTGGTTGTTAGCTGGACAGAAAGCGGTGTGTGTGTGTGTGTGTGTGTGGTGTTAATAAGTACCCTCAGTTGACTTCCCAACTTCCTTGTCTCCCTTTTCCCCGTTCCTGTTTAATCTTCTTTTCATTTTACACCAGAAGCCAAAGGTGGGGGTGGCTTTTAAGAGAAGCGTTCGGGTCACCCCTACTCTTTCTCTTATTATCTCTAAGAATGTCAGTGTTTAGTCATCAAGCCCATAGTGTATTTTCTTGTTTCTTGATAGTTTCCCCCAAATCAAAATAATTTGAAGTAATGTAATCAGAGTGTATCTCTTTCTTCAAAAAGAGATATTTGCTGCTACTAAAGCAAGACACATTTCTCAAGAGCCAATTGCTCTTAAATAACTTGAAGGACTTGCAGTTTATATGTGCTAGAGACGAAAGCCGAGAATAATCGTCATGAGTAAGCTATTTTCCATATAAAAGGAAAACTGTTTCTATAAGATATATCGCCACAGGAATCTGAGTGTGTCAGCAGGGCAGACACTCCAATGATTTCAAACCACTAGATAATGAAACTTTACTCCGATATTAAGTGTACATAACTAAGACATTAATAACCATCACCCAGACACTTACTATTCTTCCCAATAAATATATGTGATCAGGACCCCTTACCCTTGCTTGTTTCTGCTAATCAGCTTAAAGGCCAGAGGTCATTCTTCGCTCAAACAATTTATTGCACGGAGGGTGGAATATCAAAATGATTTTCTGCATGAAACAATTAGAAGGAATAAATGCAAATAAATTAGTATCATAAAATATTTCTAGATTGACTTTTAAGAAGTAAAACCCGGAGCGAGATGAAAATGCTAACGCCCTGGCTGGAGGAGGATAATGACCGTATTCTGTAGGGACAGGGCTGCTGCCAACCTCTCTGAGCAACGGCATCAATTCCATATCTCTGCCCTGTGATCAGTATGTGTCAAAATCCTTCATAGTGACAAATGTGCTGTCCACTTGCATCTGTGGAGAATGTTTTAGCAGCTGAGTGATTATGAATCAAACCCCTGAGCTTATAGCCCCTACCGCCTCCCAATGCGTTCACATTTGTCGTCTGACAAGTAAATGTATCTTGACTTTCCTCTGAGATTTTTTTTGTACTATGTTTGATGAAAGACATTTGGCAAATTGGCAGTGGTGCCCTGTACGTTGCAATTTGTAGCTAGCATTAGGAGTCTGGGCATGAAATGAGAGGGCAGACTCCAGGATAAAAGAAAAAAGAGAGCTAACTACAACATGAATAGTCATTTGAAGAATCAAGTGTGCACTATATTCTTCGTAAGAAGAGAATCATGGTCAGGCCATTCTGTTAAGATGTTGCTTCTCTGTAAGGAGTCCATGGTATTTCAACCATGGAACCTATATTCTGCTGATTTTCCTTTTGAGTAGGAAGTGTTACCTTTTCTTTGTCACCTGAGCTTGTAAATTAGGCCTTCAATTCTGTCCTGCCATTTCATCAGGAAAAGAATCATCCTCTTGGGTTGAACGGTTGTTGGAATGTGCAGTTGTTGCCATTTTTATCCTTGTGTGGAGTCTCCTGGTCTAACACCCCAGCTCTTTGAGAAACACACAGAGTGCATATAGAGTGCAAACACCTTTTTAACAGCTTTCTGAGCTCTCCGGTGGCATAGTGCCTGAGAACCAAATAAATAATGGGTGAGTTGATTTAACAGGATGGTCTGAGAGTTTGCTTTTCTACTTAAAAATTCAGTAGTAAGCAGCTTCCAAATAAAATATGAGCCCTAAGGAAACTTAACATTTTGGGAGAGTTGAAGGAAAGGGGCGAGGCCTTCTAACTGAGGATCGTAAGGATCAAGCTACCTTTCAAAGTAAATGCCGCCCTCTGATTGTGACTGTCAAATATGTAGGCAAGTGGACAAAAACTTGAAGATCATAAGCCAAATAAGTTAAGTTGCTTGAAGGGAAGAATTAGGCAGCGTAGTTCTCCCAGATTATTTCTCTAGGAGTGAGAAATAATATGCCCTGATAACCCAGGCCTAGTTATATGACATGAAGTTATGATGATATATCATGAACTGTCATTTCCACTCAGTCTTAATCTGGAACAAATTAATATTTCGTCAAAATTCTTTGTATATGATCACACTTAAAAATCTAGTGTATCCAGATATTAAGTTAATGGTTTAGGCAAAACACCTCTTACACATTTCTTTCTTTCTTTCTGCAGTACATCCATTTGGCTTAAACTGTAACTTTGGAACGCTTGATGTTTTTCATGCTGTGCATTCTCTTCATGGGATGCCATACTTCCTATGGTTTTTATTACCTAGGCAAGATGTGCAGGGCCTTTCCCTATAATTTCCAGCTTACTGTTGATGTCCACAACATAATTCCAATGCTGTCTCTTAACTTAATAAACATCTAAGTTGGCTTTATTATAGCTCACGTATTTTGTTGCTCAGTTGCATATCAAATGGGTATAAAATGACCCAACCAGGGTCTTACGAGAAAGTTCATCGAGCATTGTATAAGCATGATTCTACCTTTGTTACTTCCTAAATCCACGAGTCGTCTTGTTGCTTGTCTAATATTGGGCCACTACAACCTTTTTCTACAGTCTACTGCCTTCAGCAGATTTGATGCTTCCCTTTTATTAATGATTTCTTGGTTTGCTAGAGATGATTACAGAAGAAAAGATGTCAGACTAGTCCTTCATGGTCCTGTGCTCTTGCCTTGCAGATGTCAGCTATTGAAAACATGGCAGAGAAGCTCGAGAGCTTCAGTGCCCTGAAACCGGAGGCCAGTGAACTTCTGCAGTCAGTTCCCTCCATGTTCAATTTCAGAGCGCCTCCCAATGCCCTGCCGGAGAACCTCCTGCGGAAAGGAAAAGAACGCTATACATGCAGGTAACTGTTAAGACAGCTGTGGCTGGCTTTCCACTCCTCTCTGATTACGAAAGACCTGGCCATTCGGTTGGTGAATTATTCGTGATTGGATGATTAAGAGTGACCATGATAGATCTCAAGCACTTCAAAGTACTCTTTAGTTAGGGAGATATAAAACTAGTAGTTTTAAAAAATTATTATTAAATGAGAATTTTAACACAGGCCATTTGGTTGTGATAAATGAGGTTGGAAACAGTCCAAATACTTGTTTCACTTTGATGTTTATGAATTTTCTTTCACAGTTAATTATTTTCATCCAAAGGTATAATACTACTGTCTTCAAGCATACATTTATTAATTGTTCTGGCATTGAAGAATAAGGCCATTAACAAAGGACGAATAAGGTCGATAAGTGAAGAAAGCTAGTTAATAAGTTTCTTGTTACCCATCAGTATTACAGTAAAGCTTGTTTTTTCTTTAATAAATTGTGCATATAATTTCTGAATTGTCTTCAGAAATTTGTGCCATCTGACTCAGGCATATCAATGTATCTGCTCTTTGGGAAATGTGTCACTTTCTTTCCAGAAAAGCTTTTATAGGAACATACCTTGATGGATGAGGTCTTAGAATCTTGTCTGATCTGATACCACTCAATGTACAGAGTTGTCACTGTGGCTAACATGTAAAATGAGTTGAAACATTTGAAATCTGTTTACATCAACCCAGAATCACAGACTCTTGTCATTTTTTTTTATCCCCTTGTCTGGTTCAGTTTTGTGACTATAAAGATACAGAGTTAATAAAAGAGGCGTATGGGGGTCATCAAAACTAAGGTCTATTTTCATAAACTGCTTGCTTATGCATGAGCAAATTCAACCAGATCTCATAACGCAGCCGTTATTTGTGGAGTTATTTATATCTGTAGAATGGCTTTGTTGCAAATTTTAAATACCAAAGACATGTGATTCCCATGCAAGATTAATTAAATCAGGAATACACATCTGGCTTCTATGCAGCTTGAGTGAAATAAAGTCGATTGTGCTGACTTTCTCTTATAAACATGTTTCATAACAGATACTGTGGCAAGATTTTTCCAAGGTCTGCGAACTTAACACGGCACCTGAGAACCCACACAGGAGAGCAGCCTTACAGGTTTGACAATGATTTTAACTAAATATCTTGGTACATATTATAGCGCTTACAGTGGATTCATTGCCACAGCTTTTAAAGGAAGCTATTTTTTTTGCATGTCTGAATGTATGCCCTTTTAATTTTGAGTCAAAGAAGAATTGACTAGTGGCTAGGATAAAAATTGGCAGAATCCTAATGTTTTAAATCAAGGCTTCTGACATCTCAGTTTACAAGATCTAGGGGCGCTGGGTGGCTCAGTTGGTTGGCTAAGCGTCCAACTTTGGCCCAGGTCATGATCTCATGGTTCGTGGGTTTGAGGCCCGTGTCGGGCTCTGTGCTGACGGCTAGCTCAGAGCCTGGAGCCTGCTTCGCATTCTGTATTTCCCTCTCCCTCTGACCCTTCCCTACTCAGGCTGTCTCTCTCTTTCTCTCTCTCTGTCTCAAAAATAAAAAAACATGAAAAGATCTAGCAGTAACTTGGACAGAATAAGCATTTTAGAAATGTTAGCCATTTTAAAAATTATTTAAAAATTCATTTTAGTGCTCTCTCTGCTCAACAATTAGTGCTATATTAACTGACAATAATCATAACATTGCAGCTTTCCTTTCTTAAGCCTTAAGTCTCTGCTCTGAGTTGACAAGCCATGTATAACTTTGTTTCCCCAGTACAGTTAAGTCAGTGTCCCCAGGTCCCATTAGGAGGTTTAAGGAATAAACTTTAAACCTGGAAAGGAAGAATAAGATGTGGAACTAGGAGCAGAAAAGATCAAATAGAATATATCGTAGGAAGAGGGGCAATTCTACCAACAACTTCTAAACTACCTCTTAGCTTATTCTGCTGAATGTCAAGATCAGACATGTGACACAAGGGAATAATATTATTATTTACCAAAGAATGGAAATCGTCAACATTGTCTTCAGTTTTACAATATAGTCTACATTGTTGTATGTGCAATGCACATAGTGTTAGGTGCTCATAAATATTTTTTTTAAGAATAAATGTTATTTAAATCCTATTGTAATTTCACTCTGCTTTGAAATTCTATGCATTGCATATGTGTGAAATTATTTTTGTCTGCATGCTCACTTTTCACATTAAAATAAATAATTTCTCAGGTTTCAAAGGCTTTTTAAAAGATTTTTAAGTGTTTATTCATTTTTGAGAGAGAGAGAGAGAGAGAGCGCGCATGAGCTGGGGAGGGGCAGAGAGAATGGAAGACATAGGATCTGAAGCAGGCTTCAGGCTCCAAGCTGTCAGCATAGAGCCTGATGAGGGGCTCAGACACATGAACTGTGAGGTCATGACCTGAGCTGGAGTTGGATGCTTAACCGACTGAGCCACCCAGGTGCCCCTAAAGACTTTTTTACATATAAGAATAAGCAAAGATCAGACCAGTGAATGCTAATTTGAAGAGAATTGAAATTTTAAGAGAAAACTAGAGAGACTTAAATTCAGAAAATAACAACGTGTTTTCTTAAATTCTTTGCTTTCCTACATGTTTTGTAAATTACTAATGGCAAATGATATTTCTACTTTATATGTGATAGAATGGATTTATATGATATTTCTATTTTATATGTGGTAGAATGACTTAATATAATAAGTCTCAGAGAGATGGAAAAATTGCAGGTGTCAGATGATCTCTCTTTTTGAGAACATTTTTCAGACTCCAGGAATTCTGCTTAAGTGGAAGAAAGATTTCAACACTTACATTTTGTTAGGGCCAACGATCTGGTATACAACTATATCATGCTCATTTTACTTTCTTTGTACCTGAATTGGTGCTTTTATTCTACTCCATAAATGGTGCTATTATTGTATGCATATTAAAAAAACACACACAAGCAAGAATTTTGGCATAGCTGGAGATCATAAACAATAATTCGTCTAGCTCCTCTGTTCCGCAAGGGAAGAAATTCAGATGCACAGATGTTAATTGGCTTCTGTAAAGTCTGGTGGCAAAAGATCCAGAATTAAAACCCGGTCTTGGAGCTCCCGTGTCAGAGTTTTTATCTTACACCATGATCTCAAAGGCTCCCATGATACCCGTGTTTACATCCAAATCCTTAGTCGTATATCATCTGTGATTGTGTTCCGTATTCATTTTAGGAGTTTTTGAAACTTAGACTCTTAACCACCTATGAATTTATTGGAACAGAATGGAGTGATTTTTTTTATTCAGGAGCACTCAAACTTTTGGCTAGGACATTCACAGAGGAAAGATACAAAGGAACAGATGATCACTGTGTACAATTTTCTTATTGGTCGATTTTATTTATAATAGAGTGGGTGATGTGTATTAGATTTGGAAAAGCCCCTTTGCATACGAGCAGAAAGTTGGAAGCATGTCAAAGACAAAAATCTCTCCAACTCATGATGTATGTAGAAAATGTTTTGAGTGAAAAAAATTTAGAGCGTTTGATGGGAATATAAGTTTTCACCAGTGATGCTTTCTGCTTGGTACAATACAATTGTGCTTATTGTATCATTATTCTCATTGTAGTGGGCTTTGGGAGTTAACAGAATTATTACAGAAAAGCCCATGACTCATATATATTTTTTTTTTCAAAAGCAGAGACTAAAATACTACAACTACACTGAATGTGGGGTTTCACACACTTTTAAATTAATATTATAAGTGAAGAAAGTTGGGGAGCCTCATCATGCCAGGGCGTTTAAGGGGGAAAAATTAAATCAGTCCTTGAGTTGGTTTATTGATACTATGCCAAAGTAACTAGTTTAACAGATTTATTTTCCCCACTGAACTAACTAGACTTCTGGCATCCCATAGACACAGCCGAGGAAACCCAAACACTTCGAGTCGAATGGGGTGATTTCTGATGTAGCACACTCTAACCACCGAGTCTACATTCAGTAGTGGGAAGACAAGGCCCCTTCGCATATGGAAGAATAAGTTAAAGATTTTCTGGCTGCTGAGTTAGACATTTTCACTTAAAAATCATCTGGAGAAAGCTAATTTGTCCCCCCAAGCAACACACGTACAAAAACCCCACACAAACAAATCCTGCAATATTTACTTTAAAATGCCAAAAAAAGACTACCCCATAAATTGGTGCTTTTCTTCTTTTATCCATAAGAGCTAGGGAGCTGGGGGTGGGGAGCGGGAGGCATTACATTTTTATTTAGATTAAAGGAGAACTTCAAAATAATTTATGATTCTTTTTTAATCACGTGGAAGGCAGAAACAATTAGCCAACCAATAATAAGTGCTTTCTTGGAAAACTGACCTGGTTCGTAAATGCCACGAACTCTTTCAGACAACTAGAAATGGAAAATTGGGGGCAATAGGAAGAACGGAGATTAATGAAGATCTTTGTTTTATTCCAAAAGGAGAATTTAGTGCCACTTTTCTTTTCTTTTCTTTCTTTTTTTCTTTTTTTAACAAATTGAAGTCTATTAGAGTAAAGGCTCTGTGGGTTTATAATTGCTGCAGATTATGAAAATTAGTTATCTTTAGTCTCAAAACAAACTATTCACATTGCCTCAGTTTTAAAACTTTGGAATGGTCACTGCTCTTTTTGAGAAGACAATGGAAATTCCTTGAGGATTATCCATTTAAGAAGTGAATTTGCTAGGAAACTATTTAATTAGATCCTGCAACTTTGAATTTAAGAAGGCTTTTTTAACTTTATTTGAAGAATATGTGAATTTGTTTTATGTTTATTTAGAAAGGATTTATTTGTATTGTTGTAAGCAGAAGATAAAACAATGCTACTGTTTCTTAATGTCCTTAATTTTCTGAGGTTTACCTAAAATATGAAAGCTGATGACCCTAAGCAATTTTGGAGCAACCAAATAACCAATATTTTATTATGATGTTTATGGTTTTTTATAAAGCCGTGAAAATCTTTAAAGGAATCAACATCTATGGGAGTTGAAATCTCGACTGCGTGAATAGAATTCTTGCCTGTGCCTTTTCTCTAAAATGTTTTATGGGTGATAACTCTGGATATCTGGCTTTCTAGCCTTGAGAAAAATCTTTCGATTTACTTGCAAATATCTTTTTGTGTTTATTTTTCAGATGCAAATACTGTGACAGATCATTTAGCATCTCTTCCAACTTGCAAAGGCATGTTCGTAACATCCACAATAAGGAGAAGCCCTTTAAGTGTCACTTATGTGATAGGTGTTTTGGTCAACAAACCAATTTAGACAGACACCTGAAGAAACATGAGAATGGTAACATGTCGGGTAGGTAATCAATTGTGTTATGAGGAGAGGATGGCTTCCTTTCCTCATTTTAAAAGATATTTGTGAACAATATTGTATGCCCACTGAACTTCAAAAAAAGAGAGATAATCGTGATCTTTCTTCTCTCCTTCCACTGTGACACCAGAACCAGATCCTAAAATTTGCAACATGGTTTCCCTTGAGATTATAGAATAATGTGAATGATGTGATTGTTGAATAATCTGCAACTCGGGACCTTGTTTGGTTTTTTATTCTGGATTCATCTTAGTTGGTAATCGCAAACAAAGGGGACAATTGCCCAATGTCATAGGAAATGGATGAATTGAGATTTCCTAAATTGCAGGGAGCAAAATTTTCCACCTGTTGTATAGATTGTGGCCTCGAGGCATGGCAGGATTTCCAAAGTGGCAGCCCAGAATACCATGCTCTGAATCTTAATTTAGGAACGGTACTTGCTTTTGCAGAAGGTCTACAGTTCAGAAAACATCCCTAGAGTCACTTTTTAGAGATTAATGATAAAAGATTGTTAACATGATCAGAGTAACCCATAGCATATGATAGTGGTGTGTGTTCGGAGTTACAAATTCTGAGGTAGAATTAAGTTAAAAGTATCAAAGAATTAGCCTTCCCTTACCTCAGACTTGCCAGCACATAGTTAGCAGAGGAAATGATAGTTGTTCTTGCCTTTCTTTGGCTTCTAAAGTTACATAATAAGTCATCAATTAATATTTGCTAACTGGCGTATGTGTTTGGAGCCAAAATGTGTTTCTAGAGAATCAAGAAAATGACTTGGGGGCAAGGGAAGGAGCAGGCATGGGGCTCAGGAAAAGAGATTTTAAAAACAGAAAAAAAATTGAAGTTGTTCAAAGTAGTAATCCTTACTTAAGAAAATGGTTTTATGATTAATCCTTCCTTCCCTGTACAAGCACATTGCTTACAATCTTTGGTGGCTACTCCATAGAACTATATAGTGTTTGCTTCCCTCTAAGCCAAAAGTCAAATGACTGTGGTCTAAAGATACCCGATTTTAGAGACAAAAGTCTAATTCAGTGTAGAAAACCGGTTACACTTTCCAACCACGTGCACCTTTCCAGCATACTCCCATAATTTTCTAATCAAAAGTATTTTAGAAAATAACTAAATGAGTTAACAGTGTAACAGGTCCAAGTTCAATATTTATTTGTTGGCCCAGATTGTAACTTTATTCAGCTGAGAGACAGTCTCACCTCTTATTGTGAACGTGTAGACTATTATGATGAACTATTAGATTATAGATATCTTGGAAAGATAAACAGCATGAAGCAAATGTTGGTATAAATTTGACCACATATAAGGAGTTTATAAATATGTGAGTTTATAAAAACCTTACGCTCATCCTTTGATAAGGTATTCTGATTCTAATTTTACAGATAAGGAAACTGAAGGTCATCCTACAATCAGCAGATCCCATATTGGCCCCTTAATGCTCTATCATCTCAGTCTCTGGGCTGCTGTGTCGAGTCAACTCACTACTTCATCCATTAAATCAGAATATAGAGTTTTTAGTATGTTTTCAGTCTTTATTTGGTAACACACTTTAACACAGGAGCAAGAAATACATATTGATTGCAACCAGGACTGAGTATATGGTTTCTTTGGGCAGAATCCTTTTAAGTCCTCTTTATAACTTGCCTCACCCTGTTTCCTCACTAATTGAACGTCAATGTTCTCATGTCACGGGTGGGGGGGAGGTGAGGGGGGGAGAAGAAACTGTGGGAGAAGCATCTTTGGGAGACTATACCTCATGGTTTCAGTGGTTCAAAATATTCCCCAAGGGGCTTTCATGGCCATGTATGTGGTAATTGGGGAAGACTTTGGCCTCCTAATGTTACCATTATTAATATTCAAAAGTACCTATTTTAGGAAACACTGATCAAATGAAGAAGGAACAAGGTTCAAAATAAGTTGCCATGTTGACAGTAGTCTTTTTGACCAAAGGCTCTCTCCCCTCAGGTACGGCCACATCATCGCCTCATTCTGAACTGGAAAGTACAGGCGCGATTCTCGATGACAAAGAAGATGCTTACTTCACAGAAATTCGCAATTTCATTGGGAATAGCAACCACAGCAGCCAGTCTCCCAGGAACACAGAGGAGAGGTAAAGTGGGGCTTTTCCTTTTTAAACTCTATAGTTTCTGAAATCAGTATGTTCCAAATAGATTTGCTGTGCTCACTTTTGTGAGCACCACCGATGGCTGGCATTTATTTGGTGTAGACTAAAAACTAAATGTTCCTTTAAGCACTTTACATGTATGAATTTAATTATCATAATAACCCGATGAGGTAGCAACTATTACTATGTAATTTTACCAGTGAAGGAATGGAGATGGTGAAGGTTAGATCACTTGCCACGTACGTAATTAATAAATGGGATTCAGCCTGGGCTGTCTGGTTCCAGAGCCCATGCTTTTACCACTATTCTGCCCTGCTTCTCTTGATAACTAATTAGAATGTATTATCAAAACTTGCCAAGCAGAAGGGAAGGCTGCCACAGGGATTCAGTTGATTCAGTAGTGGCTACTATTATCTATCATATGTATATTATAGATAACGTGAGTATATCTATCTGTATGTGTACATATATACGTAGCTGTATATATATACATTTGTGTGTATATATAGGTACATATCTATATATAAGACACCCGTTGAATATAATAGAAAGAGCTTTTACAAAAAAGAAGTTGAGACTTCTTGATAAGACTCTCTCACTGCCTATATCTCAGGTGAATATTCATTTAATTTCAGCATGTTTGTTTCACTGGGTATGATCACCCTTGTTTTCAGTGATCTGGCTCCCTGGCTACCTCTTGTTATCATCAATATCAAGCGTGTATGGCCTAATTCAAAAAGAAAATCTTTTAATGCTGATAATTATAATTAATATTTATCTAATGTTTACATTTTATGTGATGTTAATGAGACATTATTTTACCGAAACTACAGGATTTAGTTAACTTTAGTTACAGATTTCTTATCTGTAAGTTAAAATTAAATATCTGATATTAAGAACTAGATTTTTCTAAGCATAACTATCCAGTAGCCTATTAGATTAGGATGTTGCATAGTCAATTTTAATGTCACATGATATTAGTTAATGAAAGCTCTCCTACTTTTCATCATACAAGTATCATTGTTAGTGCCCTCTATTTTTTGATTCAGTTAAAAGTCAAATAATTATTTCAGATAGTTTTTACATTAAGGCAGGCTTCAGAGAAACATCATTTCCCATGATAACAAAATTATGTGGCCAATTGTATTCTTCACCTTATTTAAAGCATATTTAATGGACAAAGGAGAGAAGATCTGCTGTTACATGACTCTTCCCAGCTTCTAAGAAGTCTGATAAGAGCTATGACTGTGCAGTTGGATGTATCTTTCCCTCTGCTTGCCCGTGTGTGTGTATGTGTGTGTGTGTGTGTGTGTGTGAGTGTGTAAAAGAGAAACGGAGACAGTGTGAGAAAGAGAGAAGGGAAGGAGGGAGAGGAGGCAGATGATCAGAAACACAAAGTAGTAAGAACAAGTAGGTAAGAGAGTCTCCAAATTACATTTTGATAATGAACTTTACATGATACAGATAAGAAATGTTGAACAAAAACCACCATTTGGGTTCTGAGATGCCCTTTCAGACTTTCTAGCCCTTACTTAGAAATTTGTGAGCCTGCATAGAGAAGCGACATCTGGTTTCAACATGTCCAAACAGCACAAAAGTAAGAAGATTGAGTCATTTAACCCCCCTCAACTCGTTTCAGGGCTACTTTTGATGAATCATTTATCCCCCATAAATTGCCACATTTGAAAGCATAATTAACAAATAGGTTTTTTTTAATCATGTTGGCTTTGTTACTTTTGGTTTTCATCCATACATTCTTTGGTTCTTTTACTTTTTCTTTCATTTTTAAAAAATAACAGTTTCAATCCATTCAAGCTAGCGAGTTGGCAGTGTGTCTGGAAACTAATAATTTATGTCTGTGCAAACCATGTTTTCATCATTCTTTGATAAAAGAGGTTAAGAGATTGGCTGTATAAAAAGGTTAACAATGGTAATATGACTGTTTTTAAGATTTTCACTATGTACATCTGCCACACCCAACATTGTTTTGTTTATTTATTTACTCTGGAAAATCTGAATATTAAATTATACTCCTATTTGTTATATGAGAATGTGAGGGGGTACATTGCTGATACTTAATCTCCCATGATCTGAAAAATTGTTCCATTAAGTTGTAAAAATCGTACATTTCTGTAGCAATAACTTAAATTTCAACAAACTTTCTGAATTTGGGGAAGTGCTTTAACTTCTCTCGTCATATATCTTCAAAAAGAGGAGGTTAGGAAGAGAAATTCTCTAGTTTAAATCATTTGTAATCAACTTGAAACTAAGTTAATTTTGACTTTTATTTTTATTTTTTTAATGTTTATTTTTGAGAGAGAGAGAGGGAGACAGAACATGAGTTGTGAAGGGGCAGAGAAGGGAGCAGTGAAGGGAGGCACAGAATCTGAAGCAGGCTCCAGGCTCTGAGCCATCAGCACAGCACCCAACGTGAGGCTCAAACTCAAAAACCGTGAGATCATGACCCTATCCGAAGTTGGTTGCTTAACTGACTGAGCCACCCAGGTGCCCTTAATTTTGACGTTTAAATAATATGTTTAAGTAAAACTTAAATTCAATTTATATATTTTTATGTTTATTTTAAAGCCCAAGAAGTTTGTCTTTGTTTTATAAATTCTCTCAAATGTAAATCGGGACTTCTATGTAATTAAACTCCTTTTTATAATTCAACTTTTGAATCATAGAATACCATCCTTGCAATCACAAAGTACTACAAATGACTTTTAAAAGATAAATTATTCTTTCGTATCATATTAGACATGCATACTAAGTAAGCTTCAAAAGATATTTGCATAATTACTTTTTAAGATAGTTTCCCACCCCAATGTTCTTCTGGGAAACAAGGAACTTTTTCCATTCAGACCGTCAAGGATAATTTGAAAACAGTACAAATAAGTGAGCTTTCAATCATTTCCAAGTTTGAGCAGGATGTCCGAGTGGCATATACCACAAATGTCACTTAGAAATAACAAATACCAGTTGGTCCCTGGAAGCTATCTTAGCATTTTCTTTGAACACTTAGATCCACTTTAGGCATGCGTGCTGAAGCTTTGGTCATTATTGTTCAGAGACCTGAATTTTCCAGAAACCTATTATTTTCATTGGTGGGTACTTCTATGTTAATTAGGTAACATTATGTAGAAAAAACATTGGTATGCTTTTTATATTATATATAACAATATCATTTATCAAAAACAGTCTGATAAGGACTAGGAATCTGAAATTATTTTTCCAGCTCTGCCAGAAGCTCCTTTATCCCCTGAATAATCACCCAATTATTTTTTTTTCTTCATTTTCTCATTTGTGAACTACATTATTTTTCCATGGTTGCCATGAAGCCGAAACAATAAAAGTTTCCTGTAGAAGTGTTGGGAATCTAAACTGTTAGGAAGACATGATAAGAAAACTAACTGTGCATTTAAAAATGAAACCAATGATTGAAACTGTTACTTATTTTATGCTTTTGAAAGAATGAACGGCAGTCATTTTAAGGACGAGAAAGCTTTGGTGACCAGTCAGAATTCAGATTTACTGGATGACGAAGAAGTAGAAGATGAGGTGTTGTTAGATGAGGACGATGAAGACAACGATATTACTGGAAAAACAGGAAAAGAACCTGTGACAAGCAATTTACATGAAGGAAACCCTGAGGATGAGTATGAAGAAGCCAGTGCCCTGGAGATGAGTTGCAAAACGTCCCCAGTGAGGTGAGCGCATGGGCTGATGTTAGTAAAGAAGCAAGAGCAGATGCATAGATGGTTGCATTCCTTCTGCTTTGTTTTTCCATCAGGACAACATTTCAGGTGCTCGCAGTCTATGAGTCATGACTCATAAGAAGAAAGCTCAGTTAGCAAGGCATGTTTGGTGGATTCATTTTGAATAGATGAAAATAAGGTAGCCATCAACATAATCCACAAGACTACAGATACATTGGTGTTTGGGGGATTCTGAGTAACCTGACATAGAAGTATAAGTGAAAATTAGATGAGTACCCAGTCATTTTTTTAGACCCTACCTGTAAAACTCACAGTAAAATAGAAATGTCAACATAATCTAATTCATTCAAAAACCCGGTGTGTCATGAGTCAAATATTATTGAGATAAATTTCACTTAATTTGATATATATGTGATCTATACAAATAGGTTTTTAAAGGGAAAAAATAAGCAAAGAGTTCAATTTATAGGAATATTATATTTTCGTGTGGCTAGTGAGTGCTGACTAAATATTATCATAACTGGCTTTATTTTAAGTGGAAATTATAAGCCTATAAATTGTGTCTCCACTGCCCTGCTGATTCCACATCACTGACTTTAACTCTTTACCTCTTATACACACTTGCTTTAGTTATGAAAAAACTTTAAACAACTATGTTTTTAAGATACAATATTTGTCAACACTTTGAAGAACCTGATAATGGATGCATGCTTCTTTATACCGCAAATATAATATGAAAGTTTGACAGCTGTATAGATTCAGATGAAAAGTGATTTGGTTGGATAACAAAGTGAAAAAGAAAAAAAAAAACGCTCTGTGCTTTCCCATTGGTTCATTTTAGGTATAAAGAGGAAGAATATAAAACTGGACTTTCTGCTCTAGATCATATAAGGCACTTCACAGATAGCCTCAAAATGAGGAAAATGGAAGATAATCAATATACTGAAGCTGAGCTGTCTTCTTTTAGTGCTTCCCATGTGCCGGAGGAACTTAAACAGCCGTTACACAGAAAGTCCAAATCACAGGTACATATTTTCCTGCAGTAAAGCATCATGGTGACATTGGGCCTTTGATGCGAAAAGGCAGCAAGCCTCTCTCTTTGCCATATTCTAGAATCTGAACAGGTTCAGATGCTTTACTCAAAATGTTCACATCTTTACTCAATGACCAAATCCAAAATGGTTAACCAATTAACATGGCTACACTCTACACAGAAACTTCTGTGACAGATCTTATCCTACAGTGATTTTTCCTTTACTTTGCAATTCCCTTACTTCCGTATAGGGAGGCCGTAATGTTTGCACCTGTTTAAATGTTTCCTCAGAATTGTTTTCTAATTGACTTGAATCTGTAATTTTTGTCAACCTAATTATAAATTCAGACTTCTGGAAAGTGAATCCTGCCTTCTTTTTTTTTCTTTTTTTTTGGTCCCTGACTATGTGTAGTTGATTAACAAGTCATCTAATTCTAGCATTTAGGAGTAAGATCAGAGATGAAATGAGTTGCCAAAAGTCTGCCGCAACTTACGGGCAGATCTGGAAATAAAATCTATTGATTTTTATTGCATGAATGAATGAATGGTGCCCCAGTTCATTGAGCTCTACAGCATTCTCTCAGTCCTGTCTTACCTAAAATAAATCCACTTAAAGATCCATAAATACCAATTAAAATAGCCTTCATTATTTATCACAAAACAAAGGAAGTTCGTATTTTCTGCCCGACATCCACACTCAACCATTTTGTTCATTTCATTTAGGCTAACTAAAAAAGAAAGACGAAAGAAAAGAAACTTCCTGTTCCTACCATATTTGTTGGTTACCTTGGCCCAGTTGTTTGATCTTGAGCCCATTTTGGAGGTGGCCTGACATATCAAACCATATGACTGTATTGGCTTGTACATTTGGAAATGATTTCGTATTTGGCTCAGATGTTTGAGCAGCAAATGTGGTCATATCTCAACTAAGGTTGGGAAAAACGTTGTGCTGGGGGATGATATACATTTTTAAATAATAGTCAATTTAGTAAAAATCTAAGATCAATGTTCCTTTTGAATTGAAGTAAAGGCACCCCACCTCAGCACTGGAGGTGCTGGCTATGTGAACTTGAGAACATCACTTCATGACCCTAGGTACCAACCACTTCCTTATTGTAAAGTGGATGAACAGAGGAGGTATCTAAGATCTCTTCCTGCTGTATGATTAAATGGAGATTGAACTATTTTTTAAATTTATAACATTAAAAGTAAACTAGCCATAGTAGACATCTAATGTTTACCTAGAGATAACCATTAGAGGTAGCTAGTATTTTTTTTTTACACTTGATATCCCATTCTTCCTTCCTAATTGATCAGAGGGATACTGGGGGATCCATGCTTTCTTTTTTTTTGTTAATTTATTTTAATTATTTCACCAAAAATACGTATAATTATAAGACACAATACCTACAAATTCCTGAAACGGTCAGAAGTGATTGAAGGCAGAAGGGTCAGAGAATCTAGAGATAAAAAAGGTGATATATTTCGGTACCAGCATTTTGACATAAAGTCCCTGCCCAGCTGGACTAACAATTACCATCACAAGAAATACTAGCGTTTGCAATCCTAACTCATATTTTTTGTATTACTTGATCATGTCATATATATCAGTTTAAAACTGGTCAGGCCCTTTTGCAAACTGACATTATTTCTGTTGTTATTAACTAACAATTATGTGCAGGGCACTGATTTTTGTGCACGAAAATGTTTATTTCCTTTGATTACCAAAAGGCAATATTTAATCTATATGCTATGTGAAAGGCAGTATTCTATATTTATTATTTTCTAGAATCTGAATAGAGACAGTCGACTTACTCAACACACTCATATATTTACTATGTGATTTTTATAGTGATTGAATCCAAGAGAGTTGATCGATTCAACAGTGGCTGCATTCTGCATAGAATCCTCTTTGAAAAACCCTATCCTCAAAATTAATTTCACAATAATAGGTACTATTTATGTCAGGCACTCTTTGTTCCTTAGTGCTTGTAATTTCCTCGCAGCCCCTGGAGGCAAGTTTTTGTTATTATTATTCCCATTTGATATGAGGAAAGTGACCTTGAAAGGCTAAGCAACTTACCCAAGGTCACACAGCTGTTTGAAGAGAAGCGGGTTAGAAGCCAGAAGTCCAAAATTTTCTCTATGTTCCCCTTCATTTCCCCCATGGTTTTGTTAAAGCCATTTCAGAATCTTTGTGTTGATCTCTGCGAGTGGGTACATAATAAAAATAAAGGTCAATGCTCGCTTCACTCATATTTGAAATACTTCAAAGGACAAGGACTGTATCCTTGATTGATTTATCATTTATTCCCCAGGACCTAGCACAGTGCCTGGCATAGAGAAGATGCTTAAGAAATGTTTGTTATATGCCTGTTGGGATTTTGTAGGGGTCCAGAAGGCAAATTGCATACATAAAAGTCAAATGTGTACATTTAGAGCAATGACCCAGCAAATGAGAGTTGGCCTACAAGGGCAGATTTTCTAACTGAATGCCATGATTACGGAAGAAACCGCAGACTGGCCTCATGTCTCAGCATGACTCTCAGAGATGAAATTCTGCTTAACAACAGAGGCATTTTGTCTTTGTTTACAGACAGTGGAATGTCTTTGGCAGGACTTTAATGATTCCACTTCAGCAGCATTTTGACAAGCAAGTTTAGCAATGGATGAGACCAACAATAGCAAATCAACAGTGAAAAGTTCACTCACAAGTCAAGACCAAACATTTCATTTGAATATTTTACTTGGCAGCAAATGGGGGATTCTCTGAACAGTTATTTAGAACTGACATGATAATGGGGAAGAAAGAGCACTTCTTCCCAGAGCACCGCCACTCACCTTCGGCTTGATAGACCCTGGATTACAAGTTGGTTAGAATGCTGTTGGGTCTCGTGTCCGTTTTAGTGGGTAGGGCTGACTTGACCCCCCTGAGCTCTCAAGGTCTTTGGGTGTCAACTTCGAATATTTCAAACACGGAGGGAAGCTGGATGAAGGACTGGATTAAAATTTAGGCAGAAATCCATTGTACTTATACCTCCTCCACTGTCCAGTTGAGTGACTCTGGGAAAGTCATGTCACCTTCAGTGCTCTCAGTTATAAAGTACAAGAGCTGGTGGGACTGTGTCCTCTGCTAGACCCCAGTGCTGTCAAGGCAGGTCTATATCCTGCTCATATTTGCGGTTTCAGTCATAAGCAGACAGTGACATTTTTGGTGCATTGAACAGTGGATGATACCGTAGTTATGGTTGGCCAGGGGGATGACTCATGTTTCTCAGTGGAGGCGTTGTTGACATGTTCGGTAGGATGATTCACTTTTTTTGTCCTAGAGAGCAGGTATTTCTGTGGCCCTTGGGCACTGAAGGCCAGCAGTAACACCACGTCATCACAAAAACAAAATGCCCCACACTTTTCCAAACACACCATGAGGGGCGCTCCTACTCCGGGTCCCTTCTTCCGCTAACACTCACCAGCAATATCCTTCAAACTAAAAGCAATGTTTTCCAATGCCACTTACTGAGTCTCTCCTTTTCACCCCAGGCGTATGCCATGATGTTGTCATTGTCCGACAAGGAGTCCCTCCATTCTACATCCCATAGTTCTTCCACCGTGTGGCACAGTATGGCAAGGGCTGCGGCGGAATCCAGTGCCATCCAGTCCATAAGCCACGTATGACATTACCAAGGTCGACCAGAGTGGGACCAAGTCCAACAGTAGCATGGCTCTTTCAACTAGGACTATTAAAAAGACTGCTGAGCAGAATGCCTTAGAAACCTGAAGGGTCACTCATTTAAAGTCTGGTGACCTTAAACTGAATGCTTAAAAAAAGAAAGAAAGAAAAAGAAAGAAAGGAAAAGAAAGAAAGAAAAAAAAAGAAACTATTTATTCTCGATATTTTGTTTTGCACAGCAAAGGCAGCTGCTGACTTCTGGAAGGTCAATGCGACTTAACGTGATACAGTGAGAATGAGCAACTGGCTGGGCAGAAGGCATCTCCGTCTGCCCTGCCCCGGGCTGTGGGTGGGCGCGAGGGCCGTGGGGATGGCGGCATTGACACGAATGAACACTCCATAGAAACGGAATTCTTTTTTGTACAAGATCACCTGACACATGATTGAGAACAGTTGCTTTTAATTACAGATTTAATTCTTTTTTCTTTGTTAAAGTTTTATGTAATTTAACCCTTCGAAGACAGAAGTAGTTGGATAAAATGCACACTTGATTATTATAGAAACTGATAACAGGGAGTCCTTGTTCCCCATTAACTTTTGCCTTCTTAAGTACATTGTTTAAAACTAGGGAAAAAGGGTATGTGTATATTGTAAACTATGGATGTTCAGCACTCAAAGAGGTTAAGTCAGTGAAGTAACCTGTTCATCACCAGTACCGCTGTACCACTATACTAATAAAATGTTTGCCAAATCCTTGTAATAACATCTTAATTTTAGACAATCATGTCACTGTTTTTTAATGTTTAATTTTTTGTGTGTTGTGTGTATCCTGTATTTATTTGTTGGCAAACTATTGTTTGTTGATTACAAGAGCACTGTTCTGGTCAGCCACTACTTTCTGATGTCTGAGGCACACCCCTTTCTGAATTTCAAGGACCAAGGTGACTCTACCTGTGTATGGGAGTGCCAAATGGTGTTTGGCTTTTCTTAACATTCCTTTTTTGTTGTTGTTTTGTTTTCCTTCTTAATGAGCTAAATACGAATAGAGGCAACTTAGTTTTTGTAATACTGAAATCGATTCAATTGTATAAATGATTATAATTTCTTTCATGAAAGCATGATTCTTCTGATTAAAAACTGTACCCCATATTTTATGCTGGTCGTCTGCAAGCTTGTGCGATGTTATGTTCATGTTAATCCTATTTGTAAAATGAAGTGTTCCAGACCTTATGTTAAAAAGAGAGAAGTAAATAACAGACTGTATTCAGTTATTTTGCCCTTTATTGAAGAACCAGATTTGGGGTTTTTTTGTTTGTTTGTTTGTTTGTAATCTCATTTTGAAATAATCGGCAAGTTGAGGTACTTTCTTCAAATGCTTTGTACAATATAAACTGTTATGCCTTTCAGTGCATTACTATGGGAGGAGCAACTAAAAAAATAAAGACTTACAAAAATGGTCATTTTTCCCACTGTGTGATATTTTCCCCTTTTATGCAATTTTAGTATCTCTTAGGGATCCAATGATTTAAAGATATGATGTCTGGAGACTTCATGTCCTGATAGATACATGGAGTGTAAAGCATGTGTGTATTGTTTTGAGGTGATGTAAGAATGGATTTTGACCCACAGGGAATTGGAATATCACTGACTCATTCTTCTGAACTTTATCTGTGCAAAATCAGAGCTCATGTATGACACCACACGGTCCTGGTTTTACTATACATCCACAGCGCACCCATTTTATTTTTTGTTAGTTTCTTATTTTTTTAAGTTTATTTTTATTTTTGAGAGAGAGAGAGTGCCTGTAAGTACAAGTGGGGGGGAGGCAGAGAGAGAAAGAGAGACACAGAATCTGAAGCCGGCTCCAGGCTCTGAGCAGTCAGCACGGAGCCCATCATGGGGCTTGAACTCACAGACCATGAGATCATGACCTGAGCCGAACTTGGACGCTTAACCAACTGAGCCATTCAGGCATCTCTAATTTTTGTTTTTAATTACACAAATACTGTTAACTGATACACAAGATGGAAAAAAAAACTTTAACTTTTCTATGTTCCTTTGAAGTCTTTGTCGACATGCAAAATACCATTTTTTATAGTTATAATCAGAGTGTAGACATAATGTTTTTTTCCTTCTTGTGGCAAAAAAAGTCAATGCATATGGTTACAATTTTTTTAAATTTTGTTAATGTTTTATTTATTTCTGAGAGAGAGAGAGAGAGACAGCGTGAGCAGGGGAGGATCAGAGAGAGAGGGAGATACAGAATCTGAAGCAGGCTCCAGGCTCTGAGCTGGCTGTCAGCACAGAGCCCGATGCAGGGCTCTAACCCATGAACCGTGAGATCATGACCTGAGCCGAAGTCGGACGCTTAACCGACTATGCCACCCAGGCACCCTTACAAATTCTTCAAAAATAATAATTAAGCAGTTGCCCCATAGTCCATCAAGTTTGATATACTATAGTTTCTTCAACCATTTCAATTTTGTTGAAAATTTAGGTTTTCTGCATTTCACTAATACAAGCAATGGTATTTTAATTTCCATGCACAAAATGGTTTTCGTGTGTTCATATGTGTATGTACAGGGTTGGGCTGTGAAGAGTGGTATTTCCATATGATAAATTCTCTGTTGGGGGAGCAATTATGAATTGGTTTTGCTCCTTAAGTATAATGCCAGTTGTTTTAGAATATGGGAATTTCAATTTTGGCTGACTATAGAGGTTTTAACAAGGTTTGAAGAATAAATATGAAATAGGTGTAGACTCATTTCCTCATTCATTTACTCATTCTTAGACACACTGCCAGGTACAAAGAGAATCACATTCTTTCTAAATGTCAGTAGTATAGGAATTAGATACATAGAGTATGAATGTTGAGTTTTTAAATTTAAAGCATATATAAGAAATAGCATTCAGGAAATCTACTTAAGCTATAAATCTGGTCTATTGAAAAGGAGAAGAAAGAGCTAGTATTTGGGACATAAGAAAAGTGCAGATCTGGAACACGCTATGCATTTTCCTTTGTTCTCAAGAATATGCCTATAAATTCTGAACCAATTTGGATATTCTCAACGCTACTAAATTCTTGTTAGACTTTGAGCACGACAATTCAGTTGTTTGCTAATACAGAGTCCCTCCAAATTCCAAAAAGGCTTTCAAGCCTTATATTTCTGCTGTTTTTTTCCATTTGTTTTGCCAGCGGTCCTGCACCATGTTCTCCTGCGGGGGCTGGTGAGATACGGCAGAGACAGTATTGGATTTGGAAACTGAAGGCCTGGGTTTGAGTTCTGGCCCCACTGCTTCACTGGCTCTGAGGTCTCGGGCAAGTCACATACCTCTGAAACTCTCATCTATGAAACCAGGATAATAATACTTGCTCCCGCTGCTCCCGCACTGGGTTTCTGTGAATGTCAAAAATCAAAATACATTTTTGGAAATCTTTGCTAAAACTTCTACACATGCAAGGCATTTATAATTTTCATGGTAGGAATTAAGGAAACACAATATATGCACACATCCATATATATGTGTATACATATACGTATCTACACTCACACAAACACCAACATTATGCTAAGAGGAAAATTTTAGAATGTAGCAAAATCTACTCCAGACTTTACAGAAGTAGACATAGACATTTTCTACAAAAAAAAAAAAAATGTTAAGAGACAGTTCTTGAACAAATATGTATCTTTGAAAAATAAAGCTTAGCCCTATTCAGTATAATTCTTGAAGCTCTCAAAAAATTTAAACACAGTTAAGAAAGCACATTCAAAGAGCGGGCACATTAAGGGGCTCCTGGGTGGCTCAGTCGGTTAAGTGTACTGACTCTTGATTTCAGCTCAGCTCATGACCTCACAGTTTGGGAGTTCAAGCCCCGTGTTGGGCTCTGTGCTGATAATGTGGACCCTACTTGGGATTCTGTCTCCCTCTATCTCTGCCCCTCCCTGTTCACACACTCTGTCTCTCAAAAATAAAGAAATGAATAAATGAATAAACAAAACAAAAAGAACAGGCACCTTTATATTTTTTATTTTCAGATAATGACCATCAACCAGTCTTATTCCCGTACAGAATAAATGAGTTATTCATTTTTAACTGCCTGTTCTGTCAATGTCCTGCTGAAAATATGCACATCCGTTACCTCAGTTAGTCATCCCAGTAGGCCGGAAGCAGACAGACCTATTCCTGTTTCACAGATGAGGAAACTGGATCTCAGAGAGTTTGAGGACCTCACTCAAAGTTAATAGGCTGGGAACTGTCTGGCTGAGATTCCAGGGGTGTCTGGCTCCTCATCCCTCTCTCAGCTAAGAGTCTCAGACCTCCTGATTCAGGCACAGCTAACAAAAATCCAAAAATGTTCCAAATCAAGAAGTGTGCCCACAGAGAGTAAAGCTGTCAGAGATGCAAATGTGCCCAGGAGACATTAAGGCGTCTGAGTCTTGGCTGTAAAGAGTTTGAAAGGTGAGTGCCAAGCACTGGGTTCCAAGCTTTTTCCATTCGGGTTATCACAAGTCAGAACCAGCAATACCAGTGCTTTTTTGAATGATCCTAAGTGCTTCCTCAGTAAGAGAAGAGCCTTAGTAATCTTGTTTGCAAAGTCATAGCAGGTGGCTTGAGTTTCCTCCTTACCCTTTATGGAAAAAAAATGATTTACCCCAAGCCTACAGTTTGAAATTATTAACATGGAATGAATTAAGCTCTTTCTAAAATCGTTAGCAGACTCATCATGAGAGAAAGCAAATGTAGAAGCAAGTGCAGTTAAGAAGTTTGGAGAGCCAGCCAGCCAGCCAGCCAGCTCTTCCCCGAGAGATTTGGGCTAGGATTTAATTGTCTGTTATATTTTGTGTGACCCATTTCTGAGCTGAAGAGACTGTCCTTGGGGCAACATATATTTAGAAAAAGGATGTAGGATGGTTACTATAAAAAAATTCCAAAAAACAACAAAGGCTCGTGAAAGGGTGGAGCAATTGGAACCCTTGTACCCTGCTGGTGGGAGTATAAATTGGTGCAGGCGCTAAGGAAAACAGCATGGAGGTTCCTCAATTAAAAATAAAACTACCCTATGATCTAGCAATCCCACTTCTGGATAGATACCCAAAAGGAATTTAAAGCAGAGTCTCAAAGAGATATTTGTACATGCATGTTCACAGCAACATAGTTCATAACCGCTGAAGACTGGAAGCAACCCACATATCTTTCGACGGATAAATAAACCAAATGTGGCATATACACACGATGCAACATTATTCAGTCTTAAAAAAGAAAGAAATTCTGACAAAGGCTACAACATGGATAAACTTTGAGGATATCGTGCTAGATAAATGAGCTAGTCACAAAAAGACAAATACTGTATGATTCCACTCCTATATAGCACCTAAAATAGTCAAATTCCTAGAGATAGAAAGTAGAATAGTGATTGCCAGTAGCTGGTGCCAGGAAGGAATGGGGAGTTGTTTAATTGATACAGAGTTTCAGAGAAGCAAATTACCAAGTGGGTATGGAAGAACTTATAACAGTTACAAGGGAAGCTGGGGAATCAGGCCGAGGAAATAATCCAGAACTAGTGAGTACCCCATAGCAAGAACCCTGGGCTACATTCTAGGCTGTCATCACCAAGACGAATCAACGACTACTATGTTCAGTCTTTCTGGTCACTCTGGGCCCAGATTAAAATTCTAGGGATAGAGCTTGAAATTGGCCCTACTTATAACCCTACATGATCAAGAGCACCATTAAATGGATCTAAAGGTATAGGGCACAAAAACCAGTTCCCATAAAGCTAAATTGAGAAGCTCCTCACAAATAAGTGGGAATAAAATGATGGATGTAAAAAAAAGCAACAAATATTCTTACTACTTGATAGGAAAACTATATGTAAGGATCTATAATATCAGGGAAGGATGCAAGATTTGGTAATTTTAAGAGTCATCAGAGGATACCATGATAGCACATGCAAAATTAGGACTGTTTCAGAAATCAAAGGACCTACAATCCTCACAGGAATAACTGTTCTAGAAGATTCTGAAAGAAGGGTTGTTGTTATTGTGTTTATCTGTTTTGTTTTATTCAATCATGATTCCTACTGACAGTTCTACCCAGACTGGCAATAAGACTGTAGCCAAGTAGCCATGTATTAACCAGAATTAAAGACTGATTCATAAAAGGATTAACAGACTTCTATGGGATGCATGCAGTAATCACGGTCAGTAAGAAACTGAAGTGTTCGAACCCAAAGGACAGTAAATCAATGCCTAGAAAGGAAAGCAGAAACCACTCTAAAAATTTTATGCAAACGGTTGCCTATAAAAGCATTGGAAGCTCTGGAAGCGCAAAAGGAAAAGGTAGAATGTAACCCAGAGACCCGGAAGTGGTCTGCGCTTCCCCTTCCCCGCGGAGACATGGAAACTTGGCTGCTGCTCCTGCTGCTGCATCTGCTAACGTGCCCCCACTGCTGTTGCTGCGACCTCGGAATGTCTATATCACCAGTTGCTGCTACTCAAGGAATCATCTTTCTGGCTGCCTTCCCACCTTGCACCAGTGGTTTCCAGCGCATCTCACTGGGAGCCAGCTGGGGAGTGTGGTTTTCCAGCATCCAGGCCCCAGTAATACCAGTGGGAATGGTGCTGAACACCAACAGACCGTATCTGACATAGGACAGGCCAAACCCAACACACATACTGGACTCTTGGAGAAATCCTTTGATAACTTCCCGCTGGGTTTGGAATGGACACCAACGCATCAACATGGACTTTAGGGCCCCCTATGACCTAGTTTTTGCCTACCTCTCTAGTCTGGCCTCACTGACCTGTCTCAAACGTGCTGAATGACTTTCAGTCACCAAGTTCAACTCCAGTTTTTAAGAACTTCACACATGGCACTCTGTGAACTTAGAACACTCCCTCTTGTCTCTCTCTCAAGCCAGAACCAGCCCCCCATATGCTTAGTTGGCTAAACGAACCTACTCTACAGATTTTAACTTATCTACTACTTCTTCAGAAAAACTACTGATGTGTTCTACTCTTCTCCACCTATGAATGTAAATGAACAGTCCTGTGTAGTCTCTCATCAAAGCATGTGCTATATATTTGGTACACCTATTATAGTTTGTAACTGCATGTATATTCATGAATAATTTAAGAACTCTTTTCCCAAATTCTTAAGATCCACGAATGTACTATGTCTACTTGGGTCAATGTTATATTCCCAGTGACTAATACAGAGTACAGCACACTGTGACTACTCTATACATTTTATTAAATTAATGAATAAATAAATAAGTTGCCTGAAAGGATGTGCATCAAACAATGTCAGTGGCTACTTCTACAACAAGTGGAAAAAGTAACTTTTTATAGTATACACTTTTATTTTAATGCTTTTAACAGGAATGAATTATACTTATGTTTAAAAAAAACCACACCTTTTCTTGAATATACTGTCTGTTTAAGAGACTCTCAATTCTAAGAATTCATCTTAAGAAACTAGTTAGCACTGCACACTGATAATTGTATACATGGATATCGATTAAAACATTAATAATCAAAAATTATTATCAGCATAAGAGTCAAACAGAAGAAACTTATTGAGGTAAACTGTGCTGTGTCTGCATGCCCAACGGTTAAGTACATGGACAGATAGTCCTAACATAGTAAATGAACAATCAGGTTACAATGGGCTGCACTATAAACTACACTATTTTACTAGTCAGTAGAATTATGCATGAATTTTTATTTGTCTTTTATTCTGCTTATTTCCATTTTTACATTATCTAAAAATAAACATGTGTTTCTTTTTAAATAAGAAAGATATTATTGTAAAAACAAGCAAACGATATTTTCCAAATTAAGTACATAGTACAAAGAGAACAAAAAAAAAAGGTCTTCTCTAAGAGAGTGACATAGATACTGACAGATGGTCAACTGATTGTTGGTTGAAGTCAACCTGCTCACCATCAAGTAATGACAGTGAGGTCTACAAAGTGCAAGGATGGTTTTTCCAAGATCCAAGGTCACATGGCTGATCTGAAGTCCAAAGCCACTGCTTTCTGGAACACTGCAGTGAGAACCATTTTCTCAGTAAGGAATAGAGTATGAGCACAGTGGGGTAAAATCTTTGTGTCCAACAAGGGAGCTTGGGTCAAGCGTTTCTACAATGGGTTCAAGGGTTAGATTATTTCCAAATACGCCCAAATCGACATCATGCTGTAGATGTTGAACCCTATCGAACCTATTTTATGTGTTATTAACAAAAAGAAAATATCTCTGTAAGGAAATAAAGTTATTGCACATGTTAAAAATTAGAGTTACAGTACCTGTTCCCCATATATTGATATATATTCATTTCATTTCAATTTGAGGCTCTAACTACTCATCAGAAATGGGCTCCTTTAACTAGCTGAATGGTGTCAAGTTCATAAATGCAAGAAAGAAGTGGTCAAAAGCATCTTGTGTCAAAACCCTGCTCCAATTTGACATCACAGAAGGCAAAATTGACTTTTAATACTTCTTCTAAATTATTGCTCTGCAGAATAAATTGTTGGCTTCTTTCAGTCATCTCTTTTAGGCAGCAGCATCCTTAAATCAGGATAAATATATTGGGAGAACCCAGTGAGATTTCCCCCAAAGAAGCAAAGTTAACAAAGCCAGCAACAGGCCAGCTAGTGTCACAACCTTCTCAAAAAATATCTCCTCACATTGGGGCGCCTGGGTGGCTTAGTCGGTTAAGTGTCCGACTTTCGCTTAGGTCATGATCTCGCGGTTCCTGGGTTCAAGCCCCGCGTCGGGCTCTGTGCTGACCGCCAGCTCAGAGCCTGGAGCCTGTTTCAGTCTGTGACTCCCTCTCTCTCTGACCCTCCTCTGCTCACGCTGTCTTTCTCTCTCTCTCCTAAAAATAAATAAAACATTAAAAAATTTAAAAAAAAAATCTCCTCACCGCCACCATTGAAATCATCTCCCTCGGTAACAGTCACGTTCTTTTCACTTAAGATAATAATGGATTTTTTCCAGGAGGAAGGTCCTATTAAGTAACTTTAGTCTGTGTATTGCTGTGAATTAGTGAATTGATCCTCTTCTCTGTGGTGGCAAGGAGAGGGGATATTTTCTGAAGAGATGAGAGTGGGGTGAAAACAGAATGTAGGGGGACAGACTAGAGGCCCTCTCTGAATGGAAAGACTGGGACATCTGAAGCAGAGAGGGTGGCAGCCATCTGAGAGTTCTGTTTACCTGGGAGAAGAGCAAGCGGAGGGTCCAGGAGTTTTCGTTTGGCTTTACTCCGCTGTGTTTTTGTCAAGGACCAATTCTTTCATCAAAATTAACTTGCTGAAAACAAAAGTGTGGACTAAGGTCTTGCATTTGACAGATTAGAAAGAAAAAATAACAGAAGAATAAATTGGAAATCTCAATGAAGAATTTTGGATAAGTAAATTTATTGCATAGCAGAAATATTCAATTAGCTCTATGGCTTTGGAAACCTCTTTTGAACAACAAAAAAGATAAGCTTTTTTTGTTTAGCTCTGAATTTCTTCAACATGTTTTCAGGAAAGCATCCCTCTGATAGCATTGCTAATTTAGGACCCACTGTTATTTAAATAGTGATGTTTTCCTTATTGTTCTTTCTTGTACTTAAAATCAATACTTTTCCTCTTCATATTCTTCTGAGAAGTCCAATACACTCTGTATAATTAACTGAAAAGTAATTTCCAGCTCCTTTCAATTTTTTCCCTAAAATACCATCCAAGATACAAAAATGAAAGACTAATTAGAGAAAGTAGGATCTTTTTAATTAATGCTTTAATGTTCAGAAAAGATTCAGAACTGTCTTCTAGGCTAATTGGCTACCACAGTTCTTGAAAAGGCAACCGCAATATGGAGAACATTGAAAGAAAGAGTCAAAGAGATCCAGCGTCTTAGCATTTTTGCCACAAACTAGCTGTGTGATCTCATGGAAAAACAGTGATTCCCAAATTTTAACCATTTATATATCACTACTTATTTCTTGTATCTCTATACCACCAGTATTGTTTACTAACCATTTTTGTCATCATGATTTATTTTTTTATACTTTGATTATTTTAATTTATTTTATTTATTTATTTATTTTTTTACAAATAGTTTATTGTCAAATTACTTTCCACATAACACTCAGTGCTCATCCCCACAAGTGTCCTCCTCCAT